>NW_007176795.1:2115-44530 GCF_000164805.1 Carlito syrichta
TAGGCATTTGGGTTTGATATCAGGGGAAAGAGAAAGTGTAGTGAGATTGTTTAAGAGGCATTTAAGAGGGGAATTGACTGGCAGGGATGACGAGCCTCCCATGATCAGACAGGAAGACTAAACAGGGCATCCCCTGAAGCGTCGGCTGTCCAAAAAGTGTGGCTGTGGCAAAGCCTGTTGTCACAGGGGTTTGGCACAACCAGGGTCCTCCTGGAGAGCCAAGGGGGTCAAGGCACCTAGCGCGAGGATTTTTGAATCAGACCGAAAGCACTTGACCGGGCAGCGGGTGGGAGCATGTTCATGATTCCTGCCAGTTGAATAGGGCTTACTGTGGGGCAACAAACATGGAGACTCCAAGGCTCCCTGTTACCCGACAGATACGGGAGTCCTTCAGAATCTGCTGTGGGCCAGCAGATGTGGGACCCCTGGAGTCCGCTGAGGCCCGACAGCCGTGGGATTCCTTGGGGGGAGGGAGTTGGGCAAGATCCGCTGCGGGCTAACAGACTTGGGACCCCTGGTGCCTGCTGCAGCATGGTGGCTGTGGGAAGGTGTGAGAGAGATAAGGAGGAGGAAAGAACTTTTAGCTGTGGCTTGGCGAGAAAAAGGGAGAAAAGGAAGCCTTCAGGATTCGCTGTGGCCATGAAGGCCGAGGCAGGGTGTGTTCCCCCTTGCCCTGGGGCTGGAGGGGCTGCCAGATGATCAATGACCAGTTCCCCCCAGCCATCCTGGGCAAGTTTCAGGCTTCCATGTCTGGGTAACTCACCTATCCAATGGTTGCTGGTGGATGCAGGTCAGGCATTCAAAATGGTGGGGAAGGTCCAGGAGGGCTGGAGTGGCCACTGGCTCTGGGTCGGGGGTCCCGCCTATGGGGTTAGACCCACACCAGGGTGGGAGAGCACCTGATCCGAGTCACGGCTTCAGTGAAAGAAGTTCAGCGCCAGTAATGACTCCACACCTGGCCAGGACTAAGAGATTTATTTAAAGGAGGCTGTTACAGAGGGGATATGTAATGGGAAAAAAGAAAAAGAGAGAAAGAGAGAGTAAGAGAGAGAGAGGAAGTGGGAGAGAGGCAGGGAGAGAGCTGCAGAGAGGGCGAGAGCGACAGAGAGAGAGAAAGAGAGACCGAGAGAGAGAGAGTTGTGGGGAGAGGGCTGTATTTATCAACCTGACAGGGGCCAGAAGGGGCCGTGCTATGCTCCTATTGGAGGAGCTGCATGGGAGTAGGGTGGGGCCAATGCTGTGTTATGGTCCTATTGGGCGCATAACAAAGCTGGCTACTGATTGGAGGCTTGCAAGTTTGAAATTTACAAGCCTGAAGGTTTGAAATTTGCGCACGCGGGGAATTGTGCTTGCAGAGGGCAGGACCGAGGGCCTTTGTTGTCCGGTGTGTCGGCGCCATTTTGGGAGCCGCCCCTCTGGTTCAGTCTCTTGAAATAATTGCTCATCCCCTGAAGGTTTTACTCTGTCTTTTTAAGCTTCTTTTCTATGTTTTTAACAGTTAGGGTAAGTTCCATATTTTTGTCCTCAAGCCCTGAGATTATTTCTTCTGCTTGGCTAATTCTGCTTTCCATGCTTATCAGTTTGTTATTTATTTCATTCACTGTATTCTGTATTGCTGTATCTCAGTTATCAACTCCTTCATTCTTTCCTCTTGTCTCTTTTCAATCTTATTTATTCTTTCTATTAATGTCTTGATATCTGGGTTTGTGGTTTGAGACCAGTCATTCTGGGGGTCTTCACTGTTTGCATCCCAAATCTGTATTGGTTATCTGACATCCCAGGGGTCTGTGTGAGACCTATATTCTTATTTTGTTTTTTCTTCATTTGTGTAGATTTTCCTCCCTCCTTTTTTCCCCATCTTCTTTAACTCTGTTGGTCAGGGATGGAGGAGTAGCTTTTACTTCTGTTTGTTCAATCTGCTATTCTTCCTTATGTGGATCCTCTAACTTTGTTCAATTCTGAACCTAGGCTGTGGTGGGAGGCTGTACTTTTTGCAGTTTTGATATTCAATTGAGGGGGAAGCTGTGATTCAGAATCTGTCTGCAGATCCCAGTAGCCACTGACAGGTGTGGGTCCCCTGGAACCCACTCCCCACTCTGCCTTACAATCTGCCCAAGCAGTGAGGGTATAGGCTTGTTCCCTGAAATCAAAATGTGGTAAGAAAAAGGAAAAGAATGGAAAAAGGAAGGGGAGAAGAGGAAGTTGGAAAGAGAGGAGTAAGATGGAAAACAGACAGCTGTACCAACGAATGAAAAGAGACACAAAGACAGAAAAGAGTAAAAAAAAAAAAAAAAGCCTAAAGTATAGAGACAATCATACAAACACACAAGCTGACAAGAACTTCCCATTGATGTACTCTCCCTCAAAAATACCCATACACAGACAGGAAGTCTTTTAAAAAAAGCAGTAAAATAACAGAAACAAATCAAGTATGAAAATGTTATCAAAAATTGAAAGAAAGAGAGGACACAACTAAAACAAAAAACAAAAATGAGTAACACAAGCACACAAAAAATGCTCACCCTGAGGTGATTCCTGTAAGTACAGCTTCCTTTCAGCTCTGATCGTCAGCCCCTCCTTTCTGCTCTCAGCATAGGCTGATAGGGTTGCTCTCAGTCTGTGTCAGATGCCCCAGGCCTACTGTGGGAGGAGGGTGGATCAGATCTAAACCTACCCAGCTTGATGCCTGTCAAGTCTCCCACTCACATCTGACATGTCTGTGTCTGATCCAGCTTGGTGGAAGGGCTTTTGTCTCTCCCAGTTTGAGTTTGATGAGATTACCTTAGGTCCCTGTGGGCCAGTAGCTCCAATCTCAGGGTGGTGGAGGCTGCAGTCACCTCCAGAGGAGAGTCCCAGTTGCATGAACCAGAGTCTCCCCTCAGAGGAACTTTCACTCACCCACCAGCACATACTTACTCATGCAGAGAGTCTTTGTGGACACTCGCTTTTGCGGAGACTCACAGTCTAACTTGTCCCAATGACATCTTGCAGGAAATCAAAAATTTTTTATTCTTATCTTCCTTTTTGTTTTGTGAATTATAGTGACTCTCTATATAAATAGTGAATGTTTTACAGGAACATATGCATTTTTCAATCTGTTTTTTAACTATATTTACAATGAATTTCATGCAGACAGGGTTTGCAAATTTAAGTGGTCAAATATATTACTTTAAACATTTAAAATTTTCTATCTCATTTAAAAAGAAAATAAAGGAATTAGCTCCTCTTATCCTGTGAATTATTGTCCATCTTCTCTTCATTTGATACTGATATCCTTATTTTCATGAAGGGAATTACCTTGACACTATAAGATTAAAGTGGAAAAGACTTCACTTTGACTCCAGGAACTGACACAAGTACACATTTGGCCACTGAACTGCACTTCAAGACTCACAGAATTGTAGCATAGTATCCAAAGCAAATCATGTATTAACAAAGAAAAGTAAAACTAGGAACATTTGCTGTTACATTTGATGAGGAGAGATGATTCATTCAATGGAGCAATCTTCTAGTTGGATGTATATCTAGAACTTTTTATGGCCATATTATCAAATGGATTTATTTGAAAATAAATTCAACACACAAACAAAAAGCAATACAGAAAGATTCAAAGAAACACACACCCTCTATTGTTGCATGGGTACAAGTGTTAACAGTGCTGAGATCCAGGACTATTTTGGGGCTTTGCGGTAATGTAAGTGAAGAATTTTTTATTTATTGTTTACACTTTTGCAGTACCCATTTGAATAGAGCTCCATGCTGCCTTGCATCTAAAAAATATTTCTCTAATATATTTCTACCCCAATATAGCTTTTTAAAAATCCTATACTGTCTTCTATAGTTTCATATGTTTCATTGTTTTCTCACAATATTTAAAATATAAAGTATTTGCAAAATATTAATACACAAGGATTAAGCAAAGAAGTAAAGAAAGCTCTCAATTTTCTAAAAGAAACATGATTAATACAGTTATAACACCCATTTTTATGCTATTCTAGGTACAACTTTGTCATTCTCATTTTCATATATGTCTTACCTAGGGCTATGTTTTTAAATTGGAAAGTGGACATTCTTATTTTTAAAGCATTATGGCATTATTTTTACTTACATTCTTTTCACTTTTCTCCTCTTTACCCGTTATGTAACCAGTTATCAACCTTGCATATACTTCCATACTATTCTTCATGCTTGTGACATCATTGTTGACACCCATAAACATACTAGTTATTTTTAAGTAACTAATATGGGATAGTATATACATTTTATTAATTTGCTCTTTTCACACTATGGTCCCCAAGAAAATCCTTCCAACTAGTGAGCTAATTCATTCTTTATTTTTGCATATATTGTGCCCTAGCAATCAATACCACAATTTATTTTCAGTTTTTTTCTACACAAACAATATAGCAATAACATTCTTATCTTTTGTTTTAATGTATATATATACATTTTATATTCTAGTACACACTTTTAAGATTGCTTTTCCAAAAGAATAAGAAAAAATATTTTCATCAGTATTTAAGAGCAAGTTACTTTCCCTGTATCTACTACACAGTAGGTGTTATCACTTTTGTTTATTATTATTATTGTTATTATTATGTATTTATTTATTTTTAAATGTTATGGATATATTCCATGGAATATTATTCAGGTTAAAAAAAATAAAATAATGTCTTTTGCAGTAACTTAAATGGAATTGGAGACCATCATCCTAAGTAAAGTGACACAGGAACAGAAAACCAAATACTGCATGTTACCACTGTTAATAACTGATGTTAATAATGTTCAATTAATATAAACTTCATCCAGGTTATTTAGTTTTATATTTTTATAGTTAGTTTCATAATCAATACTTTCATAATTATATCTTCATAATTTCAAAGTTATATTTTGATAATTAACAAATTTCCAAAATTTATATTTTCATAAAATATACCCTACACAGACTATCCTGCAGGTCAGCAGCTCCAATCTCAGGGTGGTGGGAGGTTGCAGTCACCTCCACAGGAGAGTACCAGTTGCATGAACCAGAGTCTCCCCTCAAAGGAACTTTCACTCACCCACCAGCACATGCTTACTCATGCAGAGAGTCTTTGTGGGTATATTTTAATTAAAAAATAAATATATAAATATCTTATATCCTTTTTGTTTAGTTGTATTGGTTTTTTCTTAAGAATTCTAAACCTTTTATGTTTTCGATCATATATTTGTAGATATTATTCCTCAATGTACTTCTAAAATTTCATTTGTTATTAATTTTTTAAACTTTTTTAAACCTTTTATGTTTTCTATCATATATTTGTAAATATTCTTCCTCAATGTACTTTTAAAATTTCATTTATGTTATTAATTTTTTTTAACTTTTTTTGTATTTCCTCTCTTATACCTGGAAAGTTTTAGAAATGCAAAAACCAAAGTTTTTACATTTCTTGTTGAAAATTGAATGTGGTAATAATGGGCTTCATTAACATAGGGTTTTTTAACTTCTCTTCAAGATACTTGCACATGCCTTCTACTTATCTCTGTGTGCAAATTTCTGCATGGTTATCTGCTTAGAAGTAAAAAGAATGGTCATATGGTACATGTATATTTAATTTTTGAAGAAACCACCAAACTGTTTTTCAAAATATGTTTACTATTTTTATTCTTACCAATAGCGAATAAAATTTACAGTTGTTTCACATTATTGTCAACTGTTCAAATATTGTGCCAAGTTTTGATTTGGGTGTTGGGTTTTGTTGGGCCTTACTTCTTTATCAGTTTTGACAATCACCACCTATTAAGCAGTTTAGATCATTTAATATTATTATTGTTGTGGTTTTCTATTTGTCTGCTTTCTCTTTGTCTGATTTATTCTTGCTCCACTTTTCCCCCTGTAATGCATTTTATTGGACTCAGTGTATTTTGCAGTTCTTTTAAAAATTGTTTGATAGCTTGTTAGTTACATTTCTCTTGTTTGCTTGTTTGCCTGTTTCTAATTTTTTTCTTACATTTTGCATTTTTAGTTATCCCAGTCTCTTTTCAAATAATATCATATCTTTTTGCACCTGGAATTCTCCTTACCACAAGGCAGCCTGGAAATTATTTTCAGAGAGGATACTTTGGCAATTATAGAGCTCATCTTGTTTGTTTTCCATTTTTTAAGGAATACTGTTCTTAATTGCATAATCTCTAATAACTTGAATAATGTTTTATATATCATGTCACGACTTTTAGTTGTTTGAGCCTGGAGTGTAGATTTGAATGGTATCATTCCATCTTGTTAATTAGCAGAAGTTTGTTTTAGGATTTTTTTTTCAAGTTTAAAAGATGATAAATCTCAAGAATCACTGTTGGAATAGACTTCACCCCTACAGCTAAATAGTCACACAAGCTATGGTAAAGAATTCTAATAAGTATATATAACATTACTACAACTCATACAGTTTATGCACAATTTTCTTATAGGCCAGCTATTTAATGGTCAATATTTTGCTGTAATATATATGCAATTTTATATCCTAAATAGTGATCAATATTTTGCTGTAATATATATACAATTTTATATCCTAAAGAATAGTACAGGATTAAGTATTTTAGAGTTATACAAATAGAAAGACTAAAAGATATTTCTGTCCAAGCATTTAATGGAGGAAACCAAGAAAATGAAAAAAACTAAACTATGAATTAAAAAGAAAAAAGATAAGCCATTAAAAAAAAATAAAAAGTACTTCATTTGAAAGCTTTTTCTAAACTGCTCCCATTCCTGGAACTGTTGGTCAAATTTCAATTTGTTTCTATATAACTTCATTAAAAAATATTCTTAACTAAAAGAAAACCCAAAATGCACTTTTAGTTTGTATATTTTTATTGATTTTTGCTGTTTTGTTTTTCTTTTAATATTCTAAATTTATATTCCCCTAAAATTTACAAAAAAGATACAACTGCCTAAGCACAAGAATATATTGCTCTTTAGGAAATCATATATATAACATAATTTGAAATTCTACTTCATTTTAAAATATTTTTATCTGCTTGGTAATTTAATTACAGTAGTGTATGTTTAGTGCTCTGTGTTTTTCTTCAGCAAACAATTTTTTAACAATATTTTTATTAACTTCTCTCTTATGGAACATGTTTTTCATAGAGAGGAGAAAAAGAATACGGTCACTCAGTTTTATAAAGTTTAGTTATTAAGTGTTTAAACTTTCTGAAATCAAAATACTCAAAGTCTCTTGTTTGTATGAAGGTATTGAAAATATTAAGTCAAGAACTGAAAACTCCAGAAAGATCTACTCCTTGATTTAGAATAAATTTATTAGCTTAACTAATTGGAAGCTTTTTTTAAAGCTTCTGGATAGAATGACACAATTTACATTGCTTCTAAAGAAATGCTTCCCAGTTTCCCCACACAAACCAAAAGAAGTAAAAACTAGCCAGGCATGGTGGAGTAGTACATCTGTAGTCCCAGCTACTTAGGAGGCCTGGGTGGGAAGATGGCTTCAGCCCAGGAGTTGGAGACCAGCCTGGGTTACAGTGAGATTCTGTCTCATAAAACAACAACAGCAACAACCACCTAACAACCTAAAACACTAAGATTCATAGATTACATAGTGCCAAGATTTGAGTAAAAGATCACAATAATCATAAATGAAATGGAGTTGAATTGAGAAAAAAAAATACCATGATTTCAATATGTGGTAAATTCTGCCTTTATTTTTTAAAACATAGACTACCTGAAAATACAGAAGTTTCTGAACTTGTATAATTAGTCCTGTGATGCTCTGATGCTGAGATTTAAGACCCACACCAGGGATTCTCAATGGGGAGAGAATGCCCTGGGTTTTACCAGAATTAATTGAGAACTTTTGTTTTTCTAACTATACTTGCCTGCTCATGAGGCAGCTCGACAGCCCAAAGCTGCTTTTGGAGCCTAATTGTTAATGATTGAATTCTGATTCTTCTATCAACTTTATAGCACTAATCAAAATGCTAAATTTTTGTACCTTATGATCTTCAGTTATAAATGGGAATCAAAACTAAATTGTTGGATTGTTTGGAGGGTGAAATAAGATGGTTCACATAAACATCTTAAAATAGTGCTCAACACATGGAAAGTTCTCAATAAATGTTAAATAAATATTAGCTTTTATATTAATAGTTATTATTACTAGCCACACAAAACTATAATTACTAATATAAGGGTTTTATAACACTTAAAAGACATAAGAAAGAGAACTAGTTGAAAATTTCAATTAACAATAAGAAAACTGGACATGCAACCTCTAAAACCCATCAGAAGATAAATAAACAGATAGAATATGTAAGGATTATATTCTTACATTATCGTGCCCTATAGCACCTCAATGTTTTACCTTCATGAAATAATGGTCAGGATTATAAAATAGTAAACAACATAGTTGAAAATATTGTAGGCAATTCTCTTTAAAGTGATATAGATGGCAGTATCTTCAGAGTGAATTTTAACTAGCAATTTTTAAAAGATTTTTTATTTCAATAGCTTCAGGGGTATGAGTGGTTTTGGTTACATGAATGAATTGTGTTGTGCTGAAGTCTGGGCTTTTAGTGTACCTGTCACTTGAATAGTGTAAACTATATCCAAGAGGTGGTTTTTAATCTTTTGTCCTCCCCCTCTTTCCACTTCTGAGTCTCCAATGTCCATTACACCAATCTATATGCCTTTGCAGACCCATAGCTTAGCTCACACTTACAAGTGAGAGTGTGTGATATTTGATTTTCCATTTCTGAGTTACTTTCTTAGAATAATGACATCCAGTTCTATGCAAGTTCCTGCAAAAGACATTGGATTTTTATGGCTGAGTAGTATTCCATATATATAAATATCACATTTTCTTTATCTATTCTATTCATTTGCCAGTTGATGAGCATTTAGGTTCATTCTACATCTTTGCAAATGTAAATTATTCTAAAACAAACATGCAAATACAGGTGGCTTTTTTCATGTGACTTTTTTTTTTCCTTTGGATAGACAACTTGTAGTTGGATTGTTGGATTGGATTGAATGGTAAATCTACTTTTATTTCTCGAAAAAATCTCCAGACTTTTCGATAGAAGGTATACTTACTTACCTCCCTACCAACCATGTATAAGCATCTGCACCACACAAAGTTAATTGTTTTTTGATGTGTTAAAAATGGCCATTTTAACTAAGGTAAGATGGTTTCTCATTGTGGTTTTTATTTGCATTTCCCTGAAGATCAGTGATGTTGAACTTTTTTTTTCTTATTTTGCCAGCTATTTGTATATCTTCTTTTGAAAAATGTCTGTTCATGTTGTTTGCCCACTTTTTAATGGAATTATTATTGTTTTTCTTGCTCATGTGTTTAAGTTCCTTGTAAATCTTGGATATTATACTTTGTTGGGTGCATAGTTTGAAAATATTTTCTCTTAGTCTTAGTGTTAAATTCTTCTTAAAATCTTTGCCTAGGCCAATGTCCAGAAGAGCTCTTCCTAGGTTTTCTTCTAAAATTGTTATAATTTCAGGACTAACATTTCAGTATTTAATCTATCTTGTGTTGATTTTTGTATATGGTGAGAAATAAGCATCCAGTTTCATTCTCAGCATGCAACTATCTAATTTTTGAAAAAGATGTGCTTATTCTGTATGAATCCCGTTTTTTATTGAAAAAGATGTGCTTATTCTGTATGGATCCTGTTCTTTCCCCAGTATATGTTGTTATCTGCTTTGTTGGAGATCAGTTGGTTGTAGGTATTTGGCTTTATTTCTGAATTCTCTGTTTTGTTTTATTGATCTCAGTGTCTACTTTTATAACAGCACCAAGCTGTTTTGTATACTATAGCTTTGTAGCATAATTTGAAGTCAGTTAATGTGACATCTCCAGATTTTATTTATTTATTTATTTATTTATTTATTTATTTATTTATTTATTGCTTAGAATTGAAGCCAGGAATTAGTAGTGGGAGAAAGAAGGTCTACAATTGCCTGGAAGTAATTTATAGTCTCAAATATCAATCTGCTGGTTACATTTCAGAAGCAGATTTGACCATCACATAAATGAGCATGAAATGACAACATGGACAATCTCTTGAGATTGAATAAATCTTACTTAAACATAAGAAAAGAGAAAACAATCAACTTGTGACCTTAGACAAACATTAAACAACAAAGGAAAGGAATACATTACCCACCAATGTATTCCCATTCCGAACAGAATTGTCTGGCAAACATTGATTTAATAAATATTTGTCGACTTAATCTAGAAGGCCAAGATAAACATCATCTATCTTAAAATCATCTATCGCTAATCAGAAGGATAGCTGAAGAAAAATTTTATACTTTAAAAAGAAAGCAGAAGCCTTCATCAGAAACAGTAGTAGAGCAAAACAAGTGTAGATGAAATGGCAGTGGAGAATGAAAGGAAGACATATGTTAAATATAATATAAAATATTTCTTTGCAATCTGATTAAAGTACTCTGCAGTTTAAGAAAAATAAATTTAAAAAATAAATTTTCAAGAGAAACTGAATAGTTTAGTAAGATCCATGCAGAGCCGGGCTCGGTGGCTCAGCCTGTAATCCTGCACCTTTGGGAGGCTGAGGTGAGTGGATTGCCTGAGCCCGCAGGTTCGAGACCCGCCTGGGCAGCGAGACCTCATCTCTACAATAAATCAAAAAATCAGCAGGGCGTGGTAGCGCATGCCTGTAATTTCGGCTACTCGGAAGGCTGAGGCGGAAGGATCGCCGGAGCCCAGCAGGTCGAGGCTGCGGTGGCCGAGAGCGGCCATTGCACTCCAGTCTGGGCGACAGAGTGAGACTCCAACTCCAAAAAAAAAAAAAAAAAAGATCTATGCAGAATAAGATTACCTTAAAAAAAGGCTTTAAATTTCTCTGTTGCATATTACAAATTCAACAGACAAAGAAACGATATCTATAGACTTCTGGTGAGAAAATGAATCATCATTTTAACATGCATCTAATTCATACTTTATTTGTGCAAATAACACTTCTATTTTAAATACGAAGGGTGATCCCCCCCAAAAATGAAATTATCTTTTGGAGGGTGGGCCCCTTGTAGAACAGGATTCCCCTGCTAGGTAAGTGTTCTGGGAGCCTATTTGCATCAGCATACCAGCTAGTGTTGTGAGAGGCTGCCTGCCATTCAGCTTTAGTGAAATTTTTTTGGAGACTCTTTCAACATGTTTGCCCATTTCATGATAGGTGATATACAAGCACACTTAGACACACCACGGTGAGTATTCAGCAGTTTCTGACCAAAAGCAGCGTGATCCTGTGCCCCACTCTTTCTGTGGCTGTTTGGTAACAACTAGGACTGTAAAACTGTTGTATGTGTCTCTGTATCTCCTTTTAGCCTCTCCCAGTCTTGGGCCAGGTGTGTCTTTAGTAGCATGATGAAGGGTTCCAGCTTCTGCAAATCATCCACATCATCAAAGGCAGAGTTGGTAAAAAAGGAGAAGGTTTTCCATTTGCCCTTGTGGATTTCAGTTTGTCATATGGCTTCCATATTTTCTTTGCTGACACTTAACAATCCTGTTCCTTCTAGACTTCCTGTCCCACAGACTTCAAGCTCTAATATCAGTCACAAAATCAACAGCTTTACTGGGACTTTGAACCTTATCCAACAGTTGTATTCGATCTGATTCCCGCAACAAATATATATATATACCATATCCCGTGGTTTTGCTGTTAATTGAAAGAAGCCTGACTAACACAGAAGGAAATTAGATAGTCAGGAATACAGTTAAAATGTACATTTTTAAGGATATAACCTTGAATATCTTTTGATTTTTGAAATGAATAAATTAAAGAGCTAGCTTTCATTAAGTGTTTAGCATGTGCTAGGCACTGTTCTAAGTTCTTTATTTCCATATTTTTTCATTCTACCAACACGAAGACATAGTTGTTATTTAGATTCAAATTTGAAATAAGGACACTATGCTACAGAAGGGCTAAGTAACTTGTTGAGGATTGCACACCTAGAAACTACCCGATTAAACTTGGAGCCAGGATAATCCGTAGCCCAAGGCTATGCCCTTAACCCCATAGGATCTCTTTCTTAATCACCTCACTTGGTCTGAGTGTTTTATATCTTTTCTACATTAGTACCACAGGCTTTCTTTATCCATGGCAAATACTAAATCTTGATATTAAAACCCATAACACATTCTTTCTTATATGTTTATAATTACTAAAACAATTTGAAAAATATTTTTGTTGTTTTTTCTTTCAACAACAGCTGAATTTCAAAATCAAGGTATCTATTAAGATTTCTGCCTATGTTTAAATTCCAATTTCTGTTTTGTTTTTTTTGTGTGTTTTTTTTTTGCTGTTGAGTTTTAAGGATTAATTGTATGTTTTGGGAAAAAGACTTTTATCATCTATGTTTTTTGCAAATATTTTCATCATTCTGTAACTTTTCTAAAATTAAATTAATAGTGTCTTTCACAAAACAGTTTTTATTCTTAACATCGTCCAACTTATGATTTCTTTTTCATGGAACATCTTTTATCTTGTTTCTAAAAACTTACAGTCAAACTCAATATCATCAAGACTTTTCTCTGTGTTTCTTCTAGACCTTTGTCATTTTGAATTTAAATCTATGATTCATTTGAATAATTTTTAGTAAAAGATATGCTGTCTGTGTCTAGGTTCAATTTTTTTCATATGGATGTTTTATTTTTCTAGCACAGTTTTTGAAAAGACTGTGCTTTGCTCATTGAATTACCTTTGTTTATTTGTAAAAAGTCAGTTGACTATTTGTGAGAGTGCATTTTTTACCTCTGTGTCCTGTTTCATTGATCTATGTGCCTGTTCTTTCACCAATATCATGCTGCCTTTATTACTGTATCTTTATTGCAAGTCTGGAAGTTGGGCAATGTGTGTCTTCAACTTTATTCTTTTTCTTCAGAATTTTCTTGGCTGTCATAGGTCTACCGTCTTGCATTATAAATTTTAGGATCAGTTTTTGATATCTACAAAATAGCTTGTTATGATTTTGGCTGGAATTTTGTTGGATAGATCAATTTCAGAAGAATTGCCACATTACCGGTATTGAGTCTTCCAATCCATGACACAGAATATCTTTACATTTATTTAAATCTTTGAGTTCTGTCATCAGAGTTTGTGCATATAGATCCTACCTAGAGATTCTGTCTATGTCCTGTTAGATTTATCTGAAGAATTTTATATTTTTGATGCTATTACAGATTGTATTACTAAATTTCAATTATTTCACTGCTGGCATAGCAAAAAAACTATTGACTTTGTATACTGATCTCGAACCCTGTGACTTTATTCTACTTGAATATGAGTTTCACATTTTTGTTGACCTCTGAATTTTCTACATGGAAATCTTATTATCTGTGAACAAAGTGTTGTATTTTTTACCTTCAATCTCCATGTGTTTTATTTCCTGTTCTTATTTTACCAGATAGATTTTCAGTATGAATTTTGAATAGGAGTAGTTAAGCAGAGTATCTTTACTTTATTTCTGATCATGAGGAAAGTGTCCAGATTCCACTACTAAATATGTTATTAATGGTAAGTTTTTGGTATATAGTCTTTGTCAGTTTGAGGAAATTCTATACTTCTCTTTTGTTGAGAATTTTATCATGAATGACTGCTGTTTTCCACATGAATTTATCGGATATATTATCATTTTATTAGCCTGTTGATGTGGTGAATTCATGTAATTGACCTTTGAATATGGAACAAATCTCATACCGGAAATAAATTTTACTTGGTGCAAAGTTAAGAGGAGAGACAAAACAAACAAACAAGCAAACTACCAAAATTATCTTTTGGAGGGTGGGCCTCTAGTAGTACGGGTTTTCCCTGCTATTTAACTGTTCTAGGAACCTATAGGCATCAGTGTACCATTGTAGAAGGCGGCCTTCAACTTCAAGTGAAAATATTTTTAGAGATTCTTTTAACGCATTTACCCATTTCATGGTGAGTGATTTGCTCAAGCTATGCTGAGTGTTTAGCAGTTTTTGACCCCTGTGCCTCACCCTCCTTATTCACCCAATTTCGCCAGAAATACCTTTTTTTTATGTTTCCACAGATCCAAAAGCTCCTCAAAAGGAAACATTTTGCTTATGTGGAAAAGGTGAAACCACAACAACAACAAAAAAAGCAGAAGCACTAAAAGGCATCAAAATTGACAAGTTCAAAAACTGTTCTGAGCAGTGAAAAAAAGAGTCTGATAGGTGTATTGAATCAAATGGAGAGTATTTTAAATGCAACTAAAGTTTTAAAAAATAAATACACATTTTTTAAATGAATAAATTCTGGGGTTTTTTTGGGTCTCTTCTCCTATTTTTATTCATTGTTAGATTCCCTTTGTTATTGATATTGACAAGAAATGTAGGTCTTTTTTTTCTTATAACTTAATCTGTGTTTTGGGTATTTTGTGTTTTTTTTTAAATAATTCAAATAATGTTGATTTCCTAAAATGAGTTAAAAAGCATTCCCTTAGCTTCTATTTTCTGATGAGATTGTAAAAAATTGATATTATTTTTTTTTTAAATGTTTGGTAGAATTCAAAGGTAAAATCATCTGGGTCTATTCCTTTCCGTTTTACAAGGTTATTAATTATTAATTCAACTAAAGTCTGAGAATATAATTTGTATAATTTCCTCTATCTTAAATTCATTAAAATTTGTATGCAGCTATTATTAAGTAGAGTATTTTAAAATTAGATCAAGTTAATTGATAGTGCATTTGAGGCTAATTATAACTTTGCTAGTTTTCTGCCTTCTTGGACTATCAATTACTGAAAAAAAAGAGGTACTAAAATATAAAATTATAGTAGAATATTTGTTTATGTTTTTCTTCATTTTTGCCTATTTTGATTATTACACTTTGATGTTCTGTTGTTAGATGCATAAAAGTTTATGATTTCTATATTTTCTGAGAGAATAAACCCTTTTTTAATGCCCCTTCTTATTTCTGATAGTAATATCTTTTTCCTAAAGTCTTCTTTGTCTGAATATAATATAGATACAGCCTTCTTTTGATTAGCATTATGTTGTATTTTTTTCTGTCTCTTTACTTTTGACCTATGTGAATCTTTATATTTAAAGAATATTACTTGTACACTATGCTACTTTAGAGAGTGCGGTGGATGAAATGTTTTGTTTAAGGAAAGTGATTTAACTGAGGCAAATTTATCACAAGAAATTATGTATGAAATGGCAGAAGAGAATTGAGCTAATATTTGGTGAAGTGTTTGATTAATTGTTGTGGAAATTGATGCTATCAGTCGATAGAAAAAATAATGTTCTTCAGCTGAAGGTTCTTTTTTTTTTTTTTTTAACTATTTTAGCCAACTGGTATTCTTTATTTAACTGTTGATTCACAATTATATTTTTCCTCTTGCCAATGTTAATTCTTTTATTTATTGTTACCTTGTTTTATTGTTATCTGTATCATATGTTTTTGGCAATTTAATATTCAATTCTACCTCTTTGGCAAATTTGAGTTGTTGGACTTCCTTTTTATTAACTTAAAAATTCAATTTGATTAATTTAAAAACTTACACTTTTTATTCTTAAACTCATTAATTCATTGCTTAATAAAATGCTACTCTAAAGACTATTGAAGCATTTTTGTTAGTATGGAAGAATAATCCAAAATATTAAAACTATAAATTTTGGATGTACAAGCATATAATTCTTATATAGGTACATGTGATCAATTTTACTAAGCTTCTCAAACTTGTGCTCATCCAACATATAAACTTATCATTATAACTGAGCTTTTATAAGAAATATTGGCCTAGCTCATGCCTATCATCCAAGCATTTTGGGAGACCGAGGTGGGAGGGTTGCTTGAGGTCAGAAATTCAAGACTAGCCTGGGTGACATAGCAAGACCTCATCTCTACAAAATATTTTAACAAATTAACCTGGTGCAGTGTCATGTGGCTCTAGTCCCAGCTACTCTGGAGGCTGAGGCAGAAGGATTGCTTGAGCCCAGGAGATCAGTTCTACAGTGAGTCATGATCATGCCACTGCACTCCCTTCTGGGCAATAGAGTGAAACCCCGACTCAAAAAAAAAAAAAAAAAAAATTTTATTTTCACACTAGTATAGGAAGAAAGTATACATATTTTTACTACAATTTTGTTCTTATTATTTATTTTCTTTCTGGTTAATCTTGCTTTCCCAGGTTAATTTATAATTATTTTTCATGTTCCATCTTTTGGTCTCAACAAATATCTCTGATGCAAAACATCTCCATTGTCTACTAGAAATTATGAGTGTTATTGGTTTAAGTAAAGAGATATTTTTAAATAAAATTTGCATTATTTGAACAACATCTATGTCTTATTAAAAAAACACCATGGAAAGGGAATTATTTGTGTTCTTGGCTCTACATTTACTTTTCTCTTACTTTTAAGTAGTGACAAGACACTGTTTATCCAGAATAAAGTTTTAAAAGTTTTTACATGTTCTGCTGCCATTACTAACCCATTATAGTAAACTCTTGATAATGGCACTTTTCGACAGAGTTCTCTACTACCAATACATTGGTGTCAGTATCTGAGATAAGAACTTTTTGGTTTCCAGAATTTTTTCTAAACACAGAGTCTGTTCACTCTCTAACTTATAATGAGTAATAAAATTGTATTCCTAGTTATCTTTGTGCTTATCCTTCAAAATGATTTTTGTAGTTATTTGAACATCTGTTGTCTTTTTTCCCTTCTCCAGAATAAAAACCTTTAGTCTAATTTAGAATACTTTTTAAATAGTCACAGAATTTTGACCACAGTAAAAAAAAAAAAAAAAAAAAGTTCATTCCCAATTCAATAATGGAACCATGCATTTAAAGGTTATAATTACAATGTGTTGACCATTTTGTTGGCTGTAATGATGAAATAAGCACGCAATTTATCTTCAAGGATTTTAAAGTGTCCCAATTAGAACTACATGAAAATGCAAAACTAACCTAGAATGGAGTAAGAACAAAGATTTTGAAAAGTAGGTTGCTGTAAAACATAAAAAGTCAGTTTCTGAAGTGGAAAATAAGTCTTATTCGGGTCAATGCTTCACATGCCTAGTTTAATACTAACAAGCAGTATTATATAGTAACTAGGAGTGCAAGACAGAGAGTCAGACTTCATATCCCAGTTTCCCCAGTCACTAGATGTATTGACCTTGGGCAAGTTACTTAACTTTTCTAAGACTCATCTGTAACTGTAAGGATATATATTTGTCTATCTCAACATATTTACCTCTCCATGTTCTGTTTTATTTGTAGCAAGTAATGAGAGTTATTGAAGTATAGAAGATTAAAGAGGCTAAAGAAATAATGATAAAAGTCAGTGTTAATGAAAGCAGTAATCGATAAAATCTAGAACACATATGAATAATTTAATCTTGAAAAATATGAACTTTTTAAATTCTGAAGTAGAACCAGAGAAAAAACCAAAACTAGTGCTCAGTTTGTATGATTCCAAAAGGGAAAAATATAGCCGGGCTTGGTGGCTCAGCCTGTAATCCCGCGCCTTGCCTGAGCCCGCGGGTTCGAGACCCGCCTGGGCAGCGAGACCTCATCTCTATAATAAATTAAAAATTAGCTGGGCGTGGTAGCGCATGCCTGTAGTTCCAGCTACTTGGAAGGCTGAGGCGGAAGGATCGCCGGAGCCCAGCAGGTCGAGGCTGCGGTGGTCAGGAGCAGCCACTGCACTCCAGTCTGGGCGACCGAGTGAGACTTCAACTCAAAAAAAAAAAAAGGGTGGGGGAATAGAGTCTCCTTAGAAAGGCATGTAGCACCGATTTCATGTCATGTGGCCTGTGTAGTCACAGAGGCCCTGAATAAGAAGGTCCCTGTTTTTTTAAATGTTTTTATTTTAAAGATGTGGGGTACAACTCAGGATTAAGTAAATAAGTGGTCATTGTACAGGTGCTTTGGGTCTCCCTTTAATCCCCACTTTGGTTGGAGATCAGATTCCCTTATTAATGTTATGTACCCCCCACCTGGTATTTCTTTTTTGCTTTGCTCTCACCATTTAAAAATTATTAATTTGGCTATTTGTGGTTGTCCATATTAATTTCTGTGTTGTTATTTCCAGGTCTGAGAAGAATGATGCTGGTAATTTAATGGGCATTGGATTAAATGTGTAGATTGCATTGGGTAGGATGGACATCTCAACAATGTTGATTCTTGTAATCCTAAACAATTCTCAGGAAAATAAAGTGGGAGGTATCACACATCTAGACTTTAAACTTCATTACAAGGCTACAATAATCAAAGCAGCTTGGTATTGGTACAAGAACAGGCATATAGACCAAAACAAGACCCCTATCTAACAACAGACACAAAATCAGCTCTAAATGGACCAAAGATCTAAACATAAAACCTCAAACTATAAGAACCTTAGAAAATGCAGGAGACACCCTTATGGAAGTTGGAACTAACGACCAATTTCTGATCAAAACCCCAAACGCCCATGCCATAAAAGATAAGATAGACAAGTGAGACCTCATTAAACTGAAAAGCTTCTTCAAAGCAAAAGAAACCATCATGAGAGCAAGGAGACAGCCCACAGACTGGGAAAAAAAATTGCCAACTGACAAGTATATCTGACAAAGGCCTAACATCTAGGATCTACAAGGAACTCAAACATGCCATAAGAAAAAAAACCCAAACAGCCCTATTAAAAAGTGGGCAAAATATATGAATAGACACTTCTCAAAAGAAGACATACAAGCAGCCAACAGATATTTGAAAAAATTCTTGGCCTCACTAATCATCAAAGAATTGCAAATTAAAACCACATGGAGATACCATCTAACTCCATTCAAGATAACCATCATCAATAACTCAGAAAACAACAGATGCTGAAGAGGATGCGGGGTAAAAGGAATATTTCTACTCCTATTTGTTGATAGGAGTATAAACTAGTACAACCTCTGTGGAAAATAATGTGGCGATTACCAAAAAAGTCTTAAAATTGACCTTCCTTATGAGTCAGCAATCCCCCTTCTGAGAATATACTTGGAAGAACTCAAATCACTCTATGAAAAAGATACCTGCACATGCATGTTTATTGCAGCATTATTTGCAATGACAAAACCATGGAACGAACTATGCTGCCCATCAAAAGTGGACTGGATAAAAAAAATGTAGACATATACATGATGGAATATTATGCAGCCATAAAGAAGGACAAAATTATGAACTTTGCAGCAACTTGGATGAACTTAGAGTCTATAATACCTATCACAGAAATAAAGAACTGAATACTGCATGTTCTCACTCTTAAGTGAACCCTGAGTAATTATCATAATACAATAAAAAAGGGATTGGTAGTAGTGGGAAACTGCCAGGGGAAGAGGGGGCATACTTCACATATAAAGGTACCTGATCTCAAACCAGGTAAAGTGGGGACCAAAGTGAGGACCAAACTTTACCTGTACAATGATCATTTGTGTACAAATTCCTGACTTGTTCCCATCTTTAAAATAAAAATTAAAAATAAATAAATATATTCTTAATTTAAAAATTCTTAACTTAGGTAAATTAAGTTGCTGATCTTGGAGGTATTTTTTCTCCAAAAAGTAAGAGGGAAGACTATTTTTTAAAGGAGAAAAACATAAGGTTGAAGGTTTGTAATCAATATTGTGAGAATAGCACATTGGATCCTTAATAAAATGTAAATAACTGACTAATGACAAAGAAGTGTTTAGACTTTGAGAAAATGAATCTATGGGTGTCTTATTCTGCATTTCACAGAATCCAAAGACTGGGAGAATGATGTCTGGATTAGTTCTTTCCTGGGCACTAGAAGCAGAGGTGCATAAGGGAAATTAAGGGAACAAGAAAAAGAGAGAAATTTAGTTATCAAAGGTAATAACAGGAAAGTATTTATCCTAGGGTTTCCATCCCTTACTAGTCCAGTATTATTCTATGCGGCATTCACTTCTTTGAATTTGTTTCCATGCAACATAGACATAAAGCTCTGGGGTGGAATCAATATGTCAAATACTGGGTCACTAGGTAAAGATCTATATGTAACACCTGCATGAAGGTGGCAGGAGCCAGCAAAAGTTATTCTATGTAGAAATAGGTGAAGTTTTAAAGAAGAAAAAAAAAGATGAAGTTGAGAGAATCTAAGAGAGACTAAGCTTATCTGAGGGAGTGCAATGACTGCCTTCTGTTTCGCAAGTCAAGGACTAGAATAGAAAACGTGTATTTTGTAAAGATGGCAATGGTATAAAACATGTCCATTTAAAGATTGTATAGTGCTAGGAAGTTCAGAAATAAAACAGGGCTTTGAGTGAGTATGGGAAATAGTGAAATAGGTGAGAAAAAAGCATTTGTTGAGTCATGCATTTACAGAAACTTTGGAAGAAATTTAATACTGACTGAATTTAAAAAGAGACCACTGGTTTCCGAAGTGTAAAGGTGTTAAGAGTGAGAAAGCCATGCAAAATAAGGCAAAAAGGGATCTGACCGGTTCCTCAATATAGAGATTGAAGACACAGAGATGGTGGCTGGGGAAAACAAGGATTCAAATAAGAGATCAATTGTTGAACACTTGTATGATATAGATGCCAAATTAGGAAAAGCCAATGATGTTGCTGCATTAGCAAATTAAGAATCTCCGCATGGCTATGAAGCAAGAAACAGGAGAATCACTTCCTCTGTCATTGTGTTGAAGAAAAAAAGGGCATATCCATAGAAAGAACAATTAGAGATTTGGAGTCCTAGAGTTAGTACTAGAACTAGTTTTAAAATGAATGCGCAAATAATCAAAATTAAATAACTAGGATGCATTGTCAGGAAAACCATAGGACTATTTAGAATAACAAACAGAATAATGAGATGCAATATTCGTGATGTTGTAGAAACATGAAGACTGTATTTTTAGGCAGTTACTATTCGGAAGAAAGATGAGTGGTGCTTATTAGAGGTATGTTCAGGAAGTTCCTGTCAAAGATTCCAGAAACTCATTAACAAGAAGTTGTCAGTTTGAGCAAAAGGTGACAAAACCAGCAGGAGATGGACTATAGAAGTCCCCAGATTAGGTCTTTTTCTCATCACGGTGCCTCTTTAAAGGGATTTCTAAACCTTACCTTGCTCTCCCATCTAATATTTTATCCCTCTCATTTCTAATTTAATTTTTTAACCACATGTTACTGGCTTTGTAAAAAATGAACTTAAGTTTATTTTATATGCACAAGGTGTAATGACACAGAGGATCACTGGCCAAGGTTGAGTGAGAATTTCATACCTTTGGAAATTGTGATGAAACTAGTAAAAGTGAACTTCCTTCCATGGACAAGTCTTCAGGTCCTCCAGTTACACCTTATTTTCTAGTCCTGTTCTCTGGCAATACATTATTGGACATATCTGTCTTCCTATTGGTGAGCTTTTTTGATACTTTTACTCTGATTTGAGGAGGGATATCTCTTTACATATTTATTCATAACACAGCTGGTTTGTAGCAGGCTTTCCTGATGTTTTGAGATTTATTTTAAAAATTAAAATGGAGAACAAGGTGACACTGCCATTAGAAATAGTTACCATTAGGGTCCATAGGTTCAAACATGATGTTGGAGTTTCAGCTTAGCTCCTTATTATGAGCTCCTTTAGATAGCACAGTTAGTCTTCTCCAAATATCTTGTCACCTCCCAATAAACAAACAGGTATTATCTTGTGCAGGAAATTCTTTCTTATCCCATTTGAATAGTCACTTGTTTTCCTGACCCTTTAAAATTAATATCAAAACCATAATTTTTCTTCAGTTAATTTTTCACATCATTCCTTCTGAATACTTCTCCTTCCACTCTGCTCCATAGAAACCATTTCCAGTTGTGCTAAATTCATTTTCAAAAGTCTGTATTATTAAGTAGTAAATTATACTACACATTAGACATCAGTAATTTAGTTCAGGAAGTGTTAAACCAAGACAGGTTTTATTCTCCACTTTTTTCATCCATTTATATGAAGTTTAGAAAAATATCCAGGTCTTCACATATACTCCCTTGCACTTGTCCAAAAAGTGTATAAATGTATAGAAAAGTACACACACATACACACTTTCCTAAAATAAATAAGTGCTTTTGTGAAATAACAAGCATTTAGGGAAATCCCCTAAAATTTATGGTAAACCCATTACATTTATAATAGTATCTGACATTAATGGGAGTCACATACACAATTATCAATCAGAACTAGTAACAGGTGACTCTGAAAAACATGCACTTGGAATATTTCTCTGCTTTCAGGTCATTCCAAGAACAGCAGCAGGTCTTAAACTTTAGGTACAAAAGTAAAAATACAAATAAGAGGCAGTTTCCAAAGAAGGGAATACTTTATTGTCAAAACTAAAATCTGGTACAACCCTAAAAATACAGGAAGAATTTATCCTCCAAATTGAAATTTTTATTTCTGTTTAAGTAGAAATTAGCATTCAGTTTTCATCAGCACATTATCATCTTATACACATATTGATTTCTGTTTCCAATGTTTCCTTTTGCTTCTGAATATTGCTGTGTTTTCTGAGCTCCAGTTCCTTATTTAATTATTATTTTCACTTATAATCACTTATTACCTAATATAACATATCATCTTTAAGTAAAAGCATATGAGCATTGAAGTATAGCATCTGGAAATTTGAATGGAAATACTAATTATAGAGCAAAAACCAAAAAGAAAAATGGAACATAAAGTACTTAACAGATACCTTAGGTACTGTCTAACACCTGAATGAAATTTCAGTACTTCCTACATTTACATTTAGAGCTTCTAAAACAACACAACTAATTCCATGAAGTTCCATTCAACAAGCATGTATCAACCACTTACTAAGTGTAAAACACTGTGATGTACTTATACAGATGACAAAGACATAGAATTTTCTACAAAGAAGATTATAGTTTAAAAGAAGATATATGACATACACAAGTAGTTACAAATAATTATGAACTCAAATACCAGGAGAATTATGCCAGAAGAAAATATTAAGGGAAAGCACAATCCAAGACAGAATAGCATGCACAAAGGCAGAGTGATGTGCAAGAATGAGCAAATTATGTATATGAACAGCCACAGTGCTCTCTCTTTTTCTGTGTTAGTTTGGTATTTCATCCTTTTTTACTCTTTAAAGAGAAAATAAACTAAATTTTATGGTATATTTTTGGGAGAGAAAATAAACAGAATAAAATGATACATAAATTATCAAGGAGGATATCTATCATGAAAGAAGTGAAATATATAAAGCAATTGTCATATTTCTGCAAATCATGTGGGAAAGAACCAAAGTACTAAGATGAAGATGGTTAGGATGAGAAATAAAACAAAACAAAAGCATCATTTTAAGTAGGAGCATCATAAGCTTTCTGGAATTAGGATTTCAGATACTAGATAATGAGTAAAATGTACTTTACATAAGTGTGTTTATGTATAAGCAATCAAACTTTTAAAAATAAGTTAGAGATGCTTGAAACTCTTCTTTGATCCATGAACTCATAAGTTGAGCACGTGATGCTACCATGGGACATGACTGTACAAGTTATAAAGTTGGAAACGTTGCAGAAGCATGAATAGTTGTTTTGTGATTTGGAAACTGCATGAATTCAAGCAAGTCATTAAGCTTATATGAATTAAAACTGTACTTTCAACTAACTTGACAAAATTTATATTCATAGAACATTACAGTCAACAATTATAAAATATATATGTTTTTCAAATGTACATGGAATATTAACCATCATAGTCCGCTTGCTGTGCCAAAAGACAAATCTCTACATACTTCAAAGTATTGAAATCATACAGAATTTGTTTTCTAACGATAATAGCATTATAAGTCAATGTCAATAAGCTATCTATAAAATCCTAACATTTTTGAAAATTAAATAACATACTTCTAAATAACAGAGTACAAAAAAGGAATCATAAAGGAAAATGATAACATTTCAAGTTTGCTGAAAATGAGAATATGACATAGTTCTAGGAATCATCTGCATAGCATCGTGCTTATAGTTAACAGTACTCTATTGTACACATTAACATTTGTTAAGAGGAGAGATCTCATAATAAATATTCTTCCTAATTTAGAAAAATGTAGACAGCAGCCACAGCAGAGTTGAGAAGGAAATGTATGACTATGGAAGTCTACTTAGAAAATAAGAAAAGTTAAAACTAATGATCTAGGCTTCCACTCAAGACACCAGAAAAAGAAGAAAGTTAAACAAAAATAATTACAATAAATAAAGAAAAATAAGGAAGTAAATTAATGATATAGGAAATAGATAAAATAATTGAGGAAAGTAATAATGTCAAAGTTGATCTTTGAAATTGTAATCAAGTTAATAAACCCTTAGTAAGACTGATCAGTAATTGACAAGAGACATAAAGATTGACATAGAATTTCTCAAAGTTTTGAATGAAGGCTGAGATATTACTCATTAAAATATTGGGTAACCCCCTTGGGTCCCTCTCACTGTGGGAGCTTTTCTGTCCTCTCAATAAATCCTGTTTTTTCACTTTAAAAAAATAAGGTAAAAAAACTATAATAAAGTGTTTTATGCCAATAAATACAGCAACTGGAATTAAAGATCAACTATCTAAAACAGAAAACCTAACAAAATTGAAACAAAAATAAGTAAAAAATTTAAATATTCTTATGCTTATTAAGGACATTGATTTTTAATTAAAACTTTTCCACCAACAGAACTCTAGGCCCAGGTGGCTTTAAGGCAAACTCTACCAATGATTAAAAAAGGAAATCATACCGATCTTACATAAACTCTTTTATAAAAGAAACCAGATCCTTTTCTAAGTCATTTTGAGGACTCCATTATTATTTTAATGCTAAAGCCTGACAAAAAATCTAAAAGATAAAAAAATTAGGAACTGATTATATTTTTAACATAGACACAAATATCCTGTACATACTCGAAAATCAAATTAAGCATCATGAAAATGTCACATATAAAATCAATCGTATTTATTCCTACCTGAAATGTAAAGTTGGTTCAGCAGTTGAACATTAAGAGTACTCGTATAACATTAAGTTGAACATTAAGAGTATTCATATAGCAGGATAAAGTTGAAATATTATATGGTCCTTGTAATATATGAAAAAATAGCATTTGAATCTTTGACACAAGTAATTTAAAAGATCTTAGCAAATCAGGAATAGAAGAGTATTTTCTTTCTTTTTTTTTTTTTTTTTTTTTTGAGTTGGAGTCTCACTCTGTCGCCCAGACTGGAGTGCAGTGGCCGCTCCCGGCCACCACAACCTCACCTGCTGGGCTCCGGCGATCCTTCCGCCTCAGCCTTCCAAGTAGCTGGAATTACAGGCATGCGCTACCACACCCGGCTGATTTTTTTATTTATTGTAGAGATGAGGTCTCGCTGCCCAGGCGGGTCTCGAACCCGCGGGCTCAGGCAATCCACTCACCTCAGCCTCCCAAAGGCGGGGGATTACAGGCTGAGCCACCGAGCCCGGCTTAGAAAAGTATTTTAATCTATTATAGAATGTTTATTGAAAAACCTGCAGCTAAAATAGAACTTAATAATAAAATAGTGAATTTCTTTCTCAAAGATAGGGAAGACAGTAACTATATATTCTTGTTCCAGTTCTACTTCACATTGTACTGGAAATTCTAGGCAGAGACATTAAGATAAGAAAAATAAATAAAAGGCATAATTATAAAGGAAGATATAAAATTCTCATTATTAGAGAATGTCATAATTGTATAGACAACCTCTAGAAATCTAAATAAAATTGTTATTATGAGATTATGTTTCATAAAAAATAATATGTTGAAGATTTAACTTCCAGCACTACAGAATGTAGACTTACTTGCATATAAGGTCATTGCAAATATAATTATTTAAGATAAGGTTGTATGGGAGTTAAGTTTGAATCCCAATCCGGTATGAGGGAATCTTTATGAGAAGAAGAAATTTAGACACAGAAATACACTTAAAAAGAATGTCATGTGAAGTTGTAGTTAGGCAGTCACAACTCCAAAACTACCGGATGCTAGGATAAAGGACTAGAACAGATTCTTCCCCAGTGCCTTCCAAGGGAGCACAATTTTGATACAACCTTCATATTGGATTTTTAGTCTCCAGAACTCTGAAATAATAATTTTTATATTGCAGATATTACAGTTTGTGGTACACTGTTATCATAGCCTTAATTTAAAAACTACAAACATAGCTCCTAGCACAAATTTTCCACATAGTAACAACAAACAATTGAAAAATAAACTTAAAATATCATTTACAATAGCCTCAAAAAAATTAATTACCTATGAATAAATCTAACAAAAATTTCAGAACTGCACACTGAAACCAACAAAACTGTTTAGATAGATTAAAGAGACCTGCAGAGGTGGAGATATATATATACCATGTACAAGTTGTGGTAGATGCAATGTTAAGACATTCATTTTTCCTTAAATTGATCTATTCAGTCAATGTTATCACAATCAAAATCTCATCAGCTTTTTGAGAAAATTGTCAAGCTGCTTCTAATATTTACATGAAAATACAAAAAATTTCAGATAGCTAAAATAATATTTTATGAGAGCATGAAGTCATAAGACTAACAGTCTTTTATGCCAAAATTTGCTATAATGCTACAGTCATTATCTGCCACAAAATAGAGTGAAATGAGTGAAAGAACAGAAAAATATCCAGAATGGAGAATACAGAAATAGACCCATTACAATTTAAGTAAACAAACCCACTCAATTGCTAGTATTCTTGGCCTAGATCACGGCTTTCCTAAAGTTATTCCACAGAACAGTACTCTGAGGGATACTATTATATTCTAATAACATTGTTTTTACATTTGTGAGCAGGAAGCTTTGGGACATTGGAATTAAAAACAAACTAAAACAACACAAAATCACAGGTTTTCTTACAGTAGGGATTCAGAGAAGAAAATGTACAATGAAAATCTCTAAAAGAGTATACACTGTCTTAGATATGTTTGATTATGGAAACTTTCTGTTAGCAAATCCCATGGGAGAATATTTCAAGGAAATAGTTTGAGGGAAAATGCACAGATAAAAATGTAAATATGCATAGATTAACTACTAGAAAATTACTCAACAGAAGATAAAAAGACAAAATGTATTAAGGAAGATATCATAATCAACTTTTAGAAATATGAATACTGACTTAAATAGCACTCAGGAGTCTTTCCAAATATCTATAAAAGGATAAAAGGATTATAAGCCAAATGAGAATTCTGTGTGGTAGATACTATACCTAAAAAGCATTACTACTTACCCTTTTTATTACTATAGGTTAAATACTAAAATAAAATAGAACTAGTTTATAGTATTGATGTTTAGTGCCTTCCTGCCATGGACCAAAAAGCCTGAGCAGCCAATGTGCTCTGTTCTATCTGAATCCTGAATTGCAGCTGTACCTTGGTCCTTGGAGTCCAAGCCTTCATAACACCTATTTTTTCCAGAACCATGAACGTACTGGGCCCTGACCCCCAGAGTCAGAACCACAGTTATGTTTCAGATCCCTGCACTCAAGCTGTAGGGGTATGACCCAGAGCAACAGATTCGTGCTTTGTGGAAGAGTTGCATCCACTCAGGCCCTGAAGCCACACCACAATTCCCCAGTGCCACCGTAGTTTAACAAGTTCCCAAGCCCAGAAACTTGACTCCACAGCAGTTCCAAATACCAATGTCCTGGATCCCAGTGCCAATGCAGCTGCCTGAGAGTTGTAGATTCAAGATAGATTCCCTCAGCTAAAATTCTCCACTACAAGGAAGATAAGAACACAAGGATCCCTAAGCTACACACCAACCATCACTGCCACAAACTCCTGCAGCCTAGACTGCTGAGACATCCACAGACATTGCTGATGATCAAAACTAAAAACCCACAACAATAAAGAAATCAAAACAAGAAAAATTACACAAAGACTATACTAGTGCATTCACATGGAAACACAGTCACCACACCTTGTCAAACAGGCACTCTCAAGCCCATCATGACATGAAAGTCTTTCCATATGAAAGCTACTCTACAAAGTTTGGTAGAAGTGATTGTGTCACCAAATGTGCAGACATCAACACAGAGACAACAAACAAACAAACAAAATCATGAATAAAATAAGGAAACATGACATCATCATAGGAGCACAGTCATTCTTCAGAAACTAACCCACCACACACACACACACACACACACACACACACACACACACACACACACACACAAACCCTAGAAACTCATGAGTTACCAGAAAAGAAATTCAAAATAGTAATTTTAAAGTAATTCTGCAAGATACAAAGGAGTACAAATAGATAACCTAGTAAAGTCAGGAAAACAATGCTTTGAAAGATAAATTCAATAAAGGGGTAGATATAAAAAATAATTAAAGAGAAATCTTTGGAAGAATTCAATCAATTAAATTTTAAAAGTGAAATGAAAATCTTCATCAGAAGACTAAATCAAACAGAAGAAAGAATCTGTGAATCTGAAGACAAGTCTTTTAAAATGACTCAGAGGGAGAAAAAAATAAAAAGTTTTAAGACATCCTATAGGACACTCAAGAAAATTAATATTTGCATTATGGTATTTCCAGAAAAGCAAAAGTAGAGACAGAAATAGATAACTTATTTAATGAAAGAATTGCTGAAAACTTCCCAAGTTTTGGACACCCAGATCCATGAAGATATAGAAAGATATGGAAAGATATGGAAAGATATGGACACCCAGATCCACGAAGCCCAAAGGTCCTGAAACAGAAACAACCGAAGAAGTCCTCTTCAAAGTAAACATATAAAGTCAAAGACAATATTATAAAAGTAAAAAGTATTAAGTAACATATAAGGGAATCTCAACAGAAACATTGAAGCCTGGGAGAAAATCAAATAATGTTTTCCAAGTGCTGAAAGAGAAAATTTTCTATCAAAAATACTATGCCCAGCAAAAATATACTTTAGAAGTACAAGAGAAATGAAGTGTTTCCCACATAAGCCAAAACTGAAAAAAATTCATTACCACTAGAATTTCTCTACAAGAAATGGTCAAGTGAATTTTTCAAATATAATTAAAAGAATAATAATTACTGTCATAAATACATATGAAAGTGTAAAACTCATTGGTACAGGTAATTATACAGTCAATCTATAATGCTCCAATACTGTAATGGTGGTATAGAAAGCACATATTATTCTAGTATAAATGTTAAAATCCAAAATGGTAAAAAATTACTGAAATCTCAATAAGTGGTTAAGGAATACACAATATAAAAATATATAGATTGTGATAACAAAGACATGAATTGTAAAGTGAAAGTAAAATTCTGGAATTTTGTGTCTGGAAGAAGTTACAATGTGATTCATTTAAAATATTTGAAAATAACTATAAGATATTTTATGTAAGCATCATAGTCACTGTAAAACAAAATTTACAGCAGATGTACACACAATAAACAGAAAAAAACCCAAAACTTAAGAATACAGAAAAGTATCTGATCACAAAACTAGACAATAGAGATGACAGAAGGAAAGGAGCTACAAAAGACTCATAAAACAAATAACAAAATGGCAGTAGTAAGCCCTTATATATCAGAAATTATCTTGAATATAAGTGGAGTAAATTAACCAATCACAAGACACAGAGCAGCAAAACAGATTTAAAAAGCAAGATGTGCCTATATACTGCCTACAAAAGGCTCACTAATAAGCTGAGTGAAAGTATAGTTGAAGATATTCTATGCAAATGGTAATCAAAAGAAAGCAGAGGTGGTAATCATATTTGCTAAAGCAGACTTCAAGTCAAAATCTGTCCCAATAGGCCAGATGCAGTGACTCATGCCTATAATTCAAGCACTTTGAGAGGCCAAAGTGGGAGAATTTTTTGAGGCCAGGAGTCCAAAACCAGCCTGGGCAAGATAGCAAAACCTTGTCTCTACAAAAAAGCATTAAAATGTAATCAAGCATGGTGGCATGTGCCTGTAGTCCCAAATACTTGGGAAGCTGAGGGAGAAGAATTGCTTAAGTCCAGGAGTACAAAGTTACAGTGAACTATGATCATACCACTGAATTCCAACAAGGGTGATGGAGTGAGACTTGTGTCTAAAAACAGACAAATAAAAATGTCACAAGAGAAAAAGAAGGCCATTATTTAATGAAAAGGGGCTAATTTATCAAAAAGGCATAGCAGTTGTAGATATATATGCACCCAACTTTGGATTACTTAAACACATAAAACAAATATTAGCAAATGTAAAGGGAGAAATAGATAACAATGCAATAATAGTAGGAAACTTCAGTATCCCACTTTCAATAATGAATAGATCAAACAGAAAATTAATAAGAAAATATTGGACTTGAATTACACTTTTGACGAAATAGGCAAGAAGACATATGTAGAACTTTCCAACAGAAGCAGAATACACATTTTTCACTAGTGCACATGGAACATTTTCCAGGATAGACCATATGTTAGGCCATAAAACAAGACAAAACATTGAAAAAGATTGAAATTATATCTAATATCATTTTAGACTACAATGGTATTAAACTAGAAACCAAACACAGTGTAAATATTGAAAAGTTCACAAATATTAATATGTAGAATGTAAACATGCTCCTAACCAACTGCTGAGTAAAAGAAGAAATCAAAAGGGATATTAAAAAGTCATAAGACAAATGGCAATGAAGACACAACTTGCAAAACCAATAGGACAAAACAAAATCAGTTCTAAAAAATGTCTCCATAAATTAAAGAACGTTCCCCCCAAATAGTCTAACATTATGTCTAAAATAAGTAGAAAAAGAATAACAAAGTATATCCAAAATTAGCAGAAAGAAGAAAATAACAAAATTTAAACAGAAAGCAATTGAATAGAGAACAGAAAATACATAAACAAAATTTTAAAAACTAAGATTTTTAAAAAATGATCAATATAAGTGAATACTTAGCTATTCTAAAAAAAAGATTCCACAACAAAATCAAAATTGAAAGTGAAGAAATTATTTATTGATTTGTTTTTCTGGGAAGATTAGAAAGCCTGAACAGAAAAATAGCAAACAAAGAGACTGAAAAAGTAATTAAAAATCTCCCAACAACAACAAAAAAACCCAAGACCAGTTGATATCACAGCTGAATTCTACCAGATATTCAGAGAGGAATTGATGCCAATATTCCTTAAATTATTCCAAAAAATAGAGCTAGAGGTTAGACCTTTATGAACCTAGCATCAGATAATTTATGCCTAAGCTGGTGCTCATCACAAGAAAAAAAAAAACTACAGGCCAATTTCTGTAATGTAAATTGATGGGGAAGTCTTTTTTAAAAAATTAACAAACAAAATCCAACTACACATCAAAAAATTATACATCATGACATTATGACCTAATAGAATTTATCTTTGGCATGCAAGGCTGGTTTAATATATTCAGATCAAACTTGATACAGAAAGAAAGATAAAAACCACATGATTATCTCAATTGACATGGAAAATGCATTCATAAAGTCCAACATTCTTCCTTGATAAAAACTCTCAGTAGTTTCAGAATAGAAGGAAAACTCCTTAACATAGTAAGGGCTATTTGTGAGAAACTCACAACTAACATAATCAATGGGGAAAAAATGACAGCTATTTTGCTAATAACTGGTAAAAAGCAAGAATGTCCATTCTTGTCACTTCTAGTCAAGATAGTACTGCAAGTACTAATAAGAATAGTCAGACAAGAAAAATAAATAAGGCACGCAAATCAGAAAAAAAGCAGTAACATTATCTCTATTGCAGATGACATGTTCCTGCCTGAAAAAACACCTAAAGATTCTATAAAAAACTATTAGAACCAAGAAATGCATTTAGTAAAGTTTCAGGGCACAAAATAAAAACTTAAAAGATCAGCACTTTTATGCACAAATAAATATCTAACTTAAAAAACATTTTTATTGGTTGTAGCATAGAAAAAAATATTTAGGAATACTTTTAACCAAGGAGGTGAAAGATCTGTACACAAAAAACTATAAAACATTGAATTAAAAAATGGTATAGGGCAACCTCTTCAGGTCCCCTCCCACTGTGGGAGCTTTTCTGTCCTCTCAACAAATCCCACTTAAAACAAACAAACAAACAAACAAAAAACAAAACGGTATAAGGCACACATAATGAAAACTATCCTGTGTTAATAAATAAAAAGAACTAACATTGTTAAAATTCATACTACCAAAAGCTGTATAGTGATTCACACAATGTATATCAAAATCACAACAATATTCTTCACTGAGATGAAAATAAATCGTAAAGTTTGAATGAAAAAATTTTTAAAAGCCCTATTAGCCAAGATTATTTTGAGAATGAAAAGTAAAGTTGGAAGCATCACACTTCTTAACTTAAAATTATCTTATGAATCTATGATAATCAAAAGAATATGATACTGGCATAAATGCAGACACATAGGTCAGTGGAATAGACTAGGGAGCCCAGAAATAAATCTAAGCTTATCTTTAATGAACTATAAACATGAACTAATTTCTGACAAGAGCACCAAGAGGTCATAGTGGATATAGGGAAACCTCTTCAATAAATAATGCTGGCAAACCTGGATTTCTACATGCAAAAGAATAAAATCAGAACCTTATTGCATACATGAAAATCAACTCAAAATGAATAAGCTACCTAAATATAAACTGTAATACTCCTAGAAGAGAATATAGGAGAAAATCCCCTGGAAATTGTCTGTAGCAAAGATTTTTTTGGATATTATACCAAAAACTCACGCCACAAAATTAATAACAACTGGGACTACATCAAATTAAAATCTGCACAGCAAACAGTCAACAAAATGAAATGGCAGCCTGTGGATTGGGGCAAAATATTTGAAAACCATGTATCTAATAAAAATTTAATACTCAGAATTTGTAAAGATCAACTAATAGCAGAAAAACAAATAACACTATTATAAAATGGGCAAAAGTCATGAAAAAGAGATGTCTTAAAGAAGACATGAAAATTTCCAAGAGGCATCTGAAAAATGCTGAACATCACTAATCATTAGAGAAAATGCAATTTAAAACCACTATAAGATACCTCCTCACAAATGTGAGGATAGCTAACTCTAAAAACTCAAAAGATAAAGTGTAGAAAAGGATATTTTGTACACTGTTTATAGGAATGTAAATAGGAAAACAGTTTGGAGATATCTAATGAACTTAAAAATAAAACTACCATATAACCCATCAATGCCTTTGCTGGGCATATACCCTAAGAAAAGGAAATCAACATTTTGTAAATATATCTGAACTCATGTTCATTGCAGCACTTTTTATAATAGACATGAAACACTAAAGTATCTATCAACAGACAAACAGATAAACTTTGAAGCTAGGTGCCTAGGCTTATGCCTGTAATTCCAGCACTTTAGAAGGCTGAGGTGGGAGGATAGCTTGAGCGCAGGAGTTTGAGACCAGCCTGGGCAACACAACAAGACCCTGTCTTTACAAAAAAAAATTAGTTGGATGTGATGGCATGCATCTGTAGTCCCAGCTACTGGGAAGGCTGAGGAGAAAGAATTGCCTGAGCCCAGGAGATCAAGGCTACAATGAGTGGTGATCAGTGCAACTGCATTCCATTCTGTGAGAGAGTGAGACCCCAGTTCAAATAAATAAATAAATAAATAAATAAATAAATAAATAAATAAATAAATAAAAATAAACTGTGGAGTGTGTGTGTATGCACATAATGGAATATTATTCAACCCTAAGAAAGAATGAGATTTTGCCATTTGCCACTACATGATTGACCTTAGAGGAAATTATGCCAAATTAAGTAAACTAGACACAGAAAGAAAAATATTGCTTGATTTCACTTATACCTGAGATAACAAAACAGTAGTTACTGGGGGAGGGGGGTGATTGGTGTGTGGGTGGGGAGAAAACAGGTAGGAATGAAAGTAGCAGATATGTAGGATGAACAATTCAATGATCTAATATACAACATGAGAACTATTGATAAAATCATACTGTCTTTGAAATTCATGCTAAAGGACTAAATTTTAACTGCGTTTACTGCAAAAAAAGGTAATTGTGAGGTGATGAGTGTATTAGTTTGCTTCACTATAGTGACCTTTGTACCATCTGTACGTATTTCATGGCATCATGTTGTATACATTAAATATATGCAATAACATTATCTGTAAAAATAACATACATTAAAACCAAAATCTGAAGTCCAAATTAAGAAAAACTTGTTTGGGTATTTACATCATGATTGCTTGTATTGACATTCACAATTTTTTCCCTGTCAAATATCCTGCTGTATTAGGTGTTCTTCCTGTTGTTGCTGCTGATTTTTATGTTGGTGTTGGTAGCCGTGCTCTGCTGCCAGATAATTGCTAAAAATAAATATACCACCTGATGTGTTTGGTGAATAGAGTCAACTCAGGGTCAGGTATGAACATTTGTTGCATAAACATTAATTACTGTAGCTACTTGTATATATAAGAGATTTTTACCCCTTTTCCATTAAGATTTAACTTGAATTTTTCTATTTACTATTTATATAACATATAACATAATAGCAGAAAGTAGCAGTCTAAAATTACCCCCTCTTATCTCTATATTACCACATTATTTACCTGAACTTAGTACTTGTTTACTAATATTAAGATACCTTTAATTTGTATTATATTATTTACATATTCAGTAAATTTCTCCTATGATATGTGAGTTCACTGGGAGAAAATAAATACACTCTACTTATCTTTATACTTTTGAAGGAGCTAGAGAATTTTGGAAATAAAATGTTATTCAATAGATATACATGCCTAATTTAAATTAATAAATTAATATAAACTAATTTTAACAATGTTTTAAAAAATATATAGATAATATCTACTGTAAGTATATCAGGTATTTAAAATAATAAAAATATAAGTGCCCCAGTAAATTTGCAATGCTAGATATATTTATTATTAATATACTTATTTTTGAGGTCTCTGTAAATGATGAAATGATAAGAATTTATTATAGTTTGGTTTGGAATTTCATGACACTAAATATTTACACAATGGATTTTACCCAATTACTTAAAACTGTTATTGGGAGCATCTTATAGGCTTTGTCCTTCAGGAAGAATTTAAACTTATAATACTAATGCTAAATGTAGTATTAACAATTTTAGTTATTTTGCCTAAGTTAACAGTTTTAAAGATTAAAATGTTGAGGTCAATTATTTCCCTATTCCTATTCTGGCATTACATTATATATTATATAACATCTAACATTTTACGTTCAATAATTTTTACTTGCACACATCAAATTGATTAATAAAGTGCTTACATATCAGAAAAACTTCAGCAAATAGCAGATAATCTTCTTGATTAATTAATGTTGTAAATTGTACTTTTAATATTGATTTTCATATATTCTAGATAACTCAAGAAAATACTCATTGCTAACATGTTTGATTTTGTAAGGTATATTTTTTAAAGTTGTAAATGTTTGGTAAAAATTAGATTTAGTTTCATATTAGCACACTGGAGATAAACAGATATGAAAAAGTAATAAAACAATGAAGACATCCAAATATCCAGTACTTGTTAGTTAGCACTGATTTTATGAGGACAAAAGCTTATATAGTGTTGTACACAAAGGACATTATCCTGCATGTATATTCAAAATGTTTATATAGAAAATGTTCATCTACAAAATATTTTGTATACAATCTGTGTATTAATTGTCATAACTACATATTTTGCTGGATGCTTGCATGCAAAGTAAGTTCAGTAATTAATCTAATGTCACATAATAGAAAATGTACGCTGTATATTTTACTTCTGTACTTCAAACAAGAAAACAAATTAAATTTTAGTCTTCATTACTATATTCACATCCAAATAGATTTTCAAATTCTGACTCTTAAACATATTATGAATTTTTTTTTCTTTTTTTTTTCTTTTTCTTTCTGAGTCAGAGTCTCACACTGTTGCTCAGGATGGAGTGCAGTGGCAGGCTGCTCACGATCAACGCAGCCTTGACCTGCTGGACTTCGGCGATCCTTCCACCTCAACCTTCCAAGTAGCTGGAACTACAGGCATGTGCCATCACGTCCAGCTAATTTTCTGATTTATTGTAGAGACGAGGTCTCACCATGTTGCCTAGGCTGGTTTCAAACCCACAGGCTTAGGTAATCCTCTAGCCTCAACCCCCCAAAGTGCTGGGATTGTAGGCATGAGCCACAGCGCGCAGGTACATTATGAATATTAATACTATTATACGGCCTTTAGATTGAATAAAATAGTATTAAATTCCTCATCTATGGCTATGAAAATCACTAAAAATAAAATCAGTTTTCAATTTGTAGTACTGAAATAAATATATTGGTGGATATTATTTTTTAGCTATAAAGGACTCATTGCAATGAAAGCAGATGATCTTGGCCTAAATTTTTACAATTTCATTTTGTTCATCTAATAGAGGTAACAAAAACTTTCATATCATTGAACTTTTTACCTTTTATCCTGCTTGAATACTCTTTTATGAATTGATTAATTGCTTTTAATATTTATACATGAATTCTGCTTTATGATATTTGATGTAAAACTTTAAAGCTGAATTCTTAAATGTGCATTTGTCAAGAAATTATACTTTTATATATACTGAAGGCAGTTGTGTATATTTGATTTATTTAGGTTTTTAAATAATATGTTTAACCCAAGTAATTTATTGAAATATTATTAAAGCAAAATTCTTTAGCTGGTGTTCTGTTTCAAAAAATCAGTAAATCATAAATGAACCCTTTATTAAAGCTTAAATTATTAAAACAATAAATTGTTCTTTTTTGGCAGTTAGTAGTATTAACATAAAATTGGACTTTTCTGATCCAGCATCAGAAAATAAATGAATTCCTACATATATTGACCTAGAATATAGGACACTCTAAGATGTAGAAGAAACGTAGATCTCATCTATGTCCGAGACAACATGTTCAATTTTCTGAGAAAGCAAGCACAGTGAATTTTAATAGCAAATATACACCTTTATTCATGAGCCAAATTTATAAGGTCAAAAACTGCTGAACACTCAGCACAGTGTGGCACTCGTAACACCCATCATGTAATACCTTTAAAGATTCTCAAAAAAAAAAAAAAAAAAAAAAATCACTGAAGCCATAGCAGCTTCTCACAACACAAGCTGGTACACTGATTTGATGGGTTCCTACAACACTTACCTGGCGGGGGAAGCCTATACTACAAGCATCCTAACCTCTGAAAGGTAATTTTATTTTTTGTGGGGAGTCCACACTTATTTATTGTCTTTCTCATGATGGCAAGCTGGGCCTGAAAAATTTAGGGATCTTGAATCTCCTTATCTTTCCATTAAATATGTAACTAGATGAGGGAACGAAAGGAAAAAATGTCCTACTTCCTTGTTTCTGAATTTCATCTTGGTTCTTCTTGTATATTCAGTAACAGAAACAACTTGAAAGAAATGATATCTCTGTCTTCAAATGAACCCCAGGAAAAATTTATTCTCCAATACATAGTCCTGTTCACCTTTTCTAGGTTAAAAATTGTTTTACAACTGAAGCCAAAAAGTTTCACATCATGTCTGCTATGCCTTCATTGGGGCAGAGTGGAAAGATTATATAAAGGACAGGATAAAAATGTGCAGCATAACTCATTACTAAGTTGGTTTATTATTACATTTCTTTCCAAGCTTTCATTTTTGGAGTGGGTTTTAATGTTGTTACTTTATTATATGACCATGATAACTTTCTAGATTCAAACCTGACTACAGCAATGCTTCAGCTATAATTTGTCAAGAATGGATGTTGTTTTACGTGTATTTATTTGATATGAAAGTCTGACATATTTAGCTATTATAAAATTGCATAAAAAATAGAAATAATAATGTTAACTTTCTCATTTCTATTACTCAAAAGCAGCAGTTACTTTAGTGTTGTTTTTTTACTCCAGCTTTTTTCTCATGCACCATAGTTCTAACATTTGTGTCATAGTAAGTATACATGGAGTTATCCTTTTATTTCATATTCTAATATTTAACATGTGTTTAGTACCATAACTTTGTATATTTCATTTTTATTTGTAATATAGTATTCTATCAAGGAATCATACAAAGTAATACCTGTTACTGGATATTTGGATTTTCCCTGTTCTGTTGCTGTCATAAATAATGCTGATGAGAATGTCTGCTGAGAATGGTTTTTAAGACCTTGATCATGTCTAAATGCCTCTTTTTGACTTTTAAGGGTTAATAATGTGCTATTGTTACTAATTTTTGACACTTACCTCTTCTGGATTATACCAATTGATTCAAATGCTCTCTTGACTTCACTCTCCCTTTCTCTACACACTGGCCCTTGTTCTACTAATATCATTCCCATGAATCACTTTTTATGTCATTGATTGCCAAGACAAATATGTATTCTTTGACTAACTAGCTCTCTCGTGGCATCAGATAGTATTAGTCCTCCAACTTTATTTTTTTTAAATAATTTGGCTATTCTAGGTCCTTTGCATGTCTGTATAAATTTTAGAATATATTTTTCAGTTTTAATAGAGGTAATTTTATTGGAATTTTTTTAGAAATTGCCCTAAATATAAAGATCAAATTGGAGAGGATTAACATCTTAACAATATTGAGTCTTCTGACTCAAGGACACTGTACTCATCCCATCTATTTATGCATACATTTGCTTAACTATATCTTATTGTTTTCAACGTGCAGTTCTTGCAATCCTTTTGTAAAATTAATCTCCAAAAATATTGTATTTTTGAAGCTAGAATAAGTGATTTTTCTATTTTTGAAGCTATTCCTGGGCATATTCCCAATAGGGAAATTGCTGAGTCATATGGAAGGTCAATTTCTAGTTCTTTCAGAAATCGCCACATTGTCTTCCAAAGAGGTTGCACTAGTTTGCATTCCCATCAGCAGTGTAGAAGCGATCCTTTTTCTCCGCATCCTCGCCAGCATCTGTTGTTGTTTGTTTTATTAATGATGGCCACTCTTACTAGGATTAGGTGGTATCTCAATGTGCTTTTGATTTGCATTTCTCTGATGATGAGTGAGGCTGAGCACTTTTTCATGTATCTGTTGACTGACCATATATCTTCTTTTGAGAAGAGTCTATTCATGTCTTTTGCCCACTTTTTAATAGGGCTGTTTGTGTTTTTTTCCTTTCAGCACATTTGCGTTTCTTATAGATCCTAGATGTTAGGCCATTGTCAGATATACAGTTGGCAAATATTTTCCCCATTTTTTGTGGGCTCACTGCTCTCTTGATGGTTTCTTTTTCTTTGCAGAAGCTCATTAGTTTGATGAGGTCCCACTTGTCTTATTTCTTAAGAAACAAGGGTTCTGATCAGGAATTGGTAGCCAGCTCCAGTTTCCAGAAGGGTGTCTCCTGTATTTTCTAAGATTCCTATAGTTTGAGGTTTTACGTTTAGATCTATGATCCATTTAGAGTTCATTTTTGTGTATGGTGTTAGGTAGGGGTCCCGTTTCAATCTTCTGCTTGTGTTCAGCCAGTTTTCTCAGCACCATTTACTGAATAGGTTCTCCTCTCCCCAGTGGTTGTTGTGGAGACTTTGTCTAAGATTAGTTGGTTGAGAAATTGAGGCTTTGATTCTGGAATCTCTATTCTATTTCATTGGTCTATATGCCTGTTCTTGTACCAATACCAGGTTGTTTTGATTACTGTAGTCTTACAGTAAAGTTTGAAATCTGGAAGTGTGATACCTCCTGCTTTGTTTCTTTTACTAAGGATTGTATTGGCTATTCGTGGTTATTTACATTTCCATATGAATTTCTGTATTGTTATTTCCAGGTCTGAGAAGAATAATGCTGGTAACTTAATGGGTATTGCATTGAATCTGTAGATTGTCTTTGGTAGGATGGACATCTTAGCAATGTTGATTCTTCCTATCCTTGAGCATGGAATATTTTTCCATTTGTTTGTTTATTCTTGGATTTCCTTGGGCAGTGTTTTACAGTTCTCATTGAAAAGGTCTTTCGCTTCTCTGGTTAGGAAGATGCCAAGGTCTTTCTTTCTTTCTTTCTTTCTTTCTTTCTTTCTTTCTTTCTTTCTTTCTTTCTTTCTTTCTTTCTTTCTTTCTTTCTTTCTTTCGGTGGCTATTGTGAAAGGGACTGTGCTTTCAATTTGGGTCTCTGCCTGCTTGTTGTTGGTGTGTAGGAATGCAACTGTCTTTTGCACATTTATTTTGTATTCTGAGACCTTGCCAAATTCCTTTATCAGTGTAGGCAGATTTTTGACAGATTCTCTTGGATTTTCAAGGTATAGGATCATATCATCAGCAAAGAAGGATAACTTGACGTCCTCTTTTCCTATTTGGATACCCTTTATTTCCTTCTCCTGTGTAATTGCCTTAGCTAGGACTTCCAACACAACCTTGAACAAGAGGAGTGAGAGTGGGCAGCTTTTTCTTGTTCCAGTTTTCAGGGAAAATGTTTCCAGTTTCTGTCCATTTAGCAACATATTAGCTGTGGGTTTATTGTAAATGGCGTTACTATTTTGAGATATGTTCCTTCTATAACTTGGTGTTTGAAGGTTTTTTTAAATCAAGAAGTGATGCTGGATTTTATCAAAAGCGTTTTCTGCATCTAATGATATAATCATGTGGTTCTTGTTTTTACATCTATTGATGTATTTAATTACGTTTATGGTCTTGTGAATGTTGAATCAACCCTGCATTCTGGGGAAGAAGCCTACTTGGTAATAGTGGATGATTTTTGAAATGTGATTTTGGATCCGATTTGTTAGAATCCTGTTGAGGATTTTTGCATTTATGTTCATAAGGGATATTAGCCAGTAGTTCTCTTTTTTTGTGGGATCTTTACCCATTTGGGGTATCAGTGTGATGTTGGATCTTTACCCATTTGGGGTATCAGTGTGATGTTAGCTTCATAAAATGATTTGGGGAAAATTCCGTCTTCCTCAATTGCCTGGATTACTTTCAATAGGGTTGGTATCAGCTCCTTTTTGTATGTTTTGTAGAATTCTACTGGAAAGTCATCCGGCCAGGGCTTTCTTTTTTGTAGGTAGTTTTCGTACGACAGAGTCAATTTCCTGGGTTGTTAATTGGTCTTAGTGTCTCAACGTCTTCTTCTTTCAACCTGGGGAGAATGTGTGATGTCAGAAAATCCTCCATTTCATTTAGGTTACCAAATTTGCTTCCATACTGGTGTACATAGTAATCTCTGATAATCTTTTGTATTTCTTCAGAGTCAGTTGTGATTTAATCTTTTGCTTTTCTGATTGTGTATATTTAGGCTTTTTTTCTCTTTTTCTTGGTCATTCTGGATAGGGGGCATCAATCATGTTAATGAGACAGGAGATAGCCAGAGAAAGGTTAGGCAGATAGACAGGCAGACAGACAGACAGACGAGTCCTCTGGTAACAATGTAGTGAATTCCCGGCAGGCCTCTCAGGCTCAGTGTTGGTTAACAAGCTCCCTGGAAACCTCTCAAGCTAGAGCTTTGATACTCACTGCTGGAATTGAAAAGCAACCAATCAGCTCACCATTAGGTCCCTACCTTAATATTGACCAATCAGAACAGCTATAGCTCACAGTTAGTGCTAGCCAATCAACTTGGACTTAGGGCTATATAAGCACCAGATTTTCAGCCCCAGATGGGCAACCCCTTTGGGTCCCCTCCCACCATGGGAGCTTCTCTGTCCTCTCAGTAAATTCTGTTTTCTCACTTTCCAACTGTCCATGTCCCTCATTCTTCCTGGGTATGAGACAAGAACCTCAACTCTGAAGAGCTGCAACCTAAAGAGCTGCAGAAGAACATAGGAATCAAAAAGCCATGTGCCCCAGAGGCTGGTTTGCCAGCTGATGGAACCAACTGAGCCAGGAGAGCTGCCAGAAGAAGGCAAGACTCTGAAACTGAGACACCTAGGGGACTAGACTTGCCAACCCACTGAACCAGTAACACTCTCAGGGCTTGGCTTGCCAGCCCATTAGAGCTGACACTCCCGGGGATAGGCTTACTAGCCCCTCCATGACCTTTCTGGGGCTTGGCTGGTCGACCCATTGAGTTGATACTCTCGAAGAACAGGCTGACCTGAAACATCTGCATCATTAATTCTTTCAAAGCTAATTATTGGTGTTGATGTTTTCTATGATATTTTTGCATTCTATGTCCCTTATTTGGGCTTTTCTTTTGGTGATTTGGATTGTTCTGTTAAATTGGGGTTTGGTGGTCTTCTCTTTCCAGCTCCCTTAGGTGATTTTGTTAGGCTCTTAGCTTGTGATCTTTCCATTTTCTTGATATGTGCTAGTAGAGATATAAATTCCTCTCTTAGAACTGATTTCATGGCATCCCAGAGATTTGATAAGATGTTTCTTCATTTTTTTTCTTTTTTTTTTGAGTTGGAGTCTCACTCTGTCACCCAGACTGGAGTGCAGT
>NW_007176795.1:44550-45496 GCF_000164805.1 Carlito syrichta
TCCACTCACCTCAGCCTCCCAAAGCATGGGATTACAGGCTGAGCCACTGAGCCTGGCTGTTTCTTCATTTTCATTTGTTTTGAGGAATCTTTTAATTTCTGCTTTGATTTCAGTGTTGATCCAGTAGTTGATCAGTATCATGCTGCTTAGTGTCTGTGTCTTTCTGGGCTTTGGGTAAATTTTGTTGGTGTTCATATTTATTCTTATTCCACTGTGGTCTGAGAAGGTTCATGACAATATTTCAACCTTACAAAATTTGATTATGCTTGAATTATGACCAAGGATGTGCTCGATCTTGGAGTGCATTCCATGTGGTGATGAGTAGAATGTATATCTATGGTAGTTGGGTGGAATAATCTGTAGGTATCTAGTAAGTCCATTTGATCAAGTGTCAAGTTGAGGTTCTGGATCTTCTTGTTGATTTTTTTGCCTTAATGATCTATCTAGGGCTGCTAGTGGGGTATTCAAGTCCCCTGCTATAATAGTATTAGAGTCAACATCTTTTCTTAGTTTACTTAGTAGTTGCTTCATAAATGCTGGTGCTCCTGTGTAGGGTGTATATATGTTTAGATATTTCTTGTTGAAGGATTGAACTTATAACATTAAGTAGTGTCATTTGTCATTATTTTTAATTTTTGATAACTTAAAGGTTGTTTTGTCTGATGATAAGATCATGACTCCTGCCTTCTTTTGTGATCCATTTGCCTGGAAACTCATTTTACACCCTTTAACTTTGAACTGGTGTGCAACCCTTGTGTTGAGATGAATTCCCTGGATGCAAAAAATAATTGGGTTATGGTTTCTTATCCAGTTTACCATTCTGTGTCTTTTAGTCCATTCACATTCAGACTGAGTATTGAAATGTGATTGTTTATACCTGTCATGAGATTCTTTTTTTTTTTTTTTTTTGAGTTGGAGTCTCACTCTGTCACCTCGACTGGAGTGC
>NW_007176795.1:45758-66491 GCF_000164805.1 Carlito syrichta
CCACTCACCTCAGCCTCCCAAAGGCGCAGGATTACAGGTTGAGCCACCGAGCCCGGCTATGAGATACTTATAAAGTTTTTTCTTTGTTTGCTTGTTTCTTTTGGCTTTGGAGTTGATGTGTATGTGTGTTTTCAAGTTTCTTATTGTGCTGAATTCTCTGTTGATTCTGTGCTCTACTGTTCTCTTGGAAAGTGTGCCATCATTCTTTTTGTTTGTTTGTTTGTTTTTTCTGTGTTTAACACCTTTTTAAGTGTCTCCTGAAGTGCTGGTCTGGGAGCTGCATAATATCTTAGAGATTGAATGCTTGGGAAGGATTTTAATTCTCCATCACTGAGGAAACTGAGCTTGGCTGGATAAGAAATTCTTGGTTGAAATTGTTTATCTTCGAGGACTTTGAATATAGGACTCCAGTCCCTTCTTGCTTGTTGTGTTTCTGCCCATAAGTCTGCTGCTATTCTGATTGGTTTTCTCTGGTGGGTGGTATGACCTTTCTCTCTTGCTGCCTTTAGGATTTTTTCTTTGTGCCTACTTTGTATAGGCAAATAACTATGTGTCTAAGGGTTGGTCTTCTCATTTGATGTCTTGCGGGGGTTTTCTCTATCTCTTGTGCTTTGCTGGTCACATCTCTGGTGAGATGGGGAAAATTTTCTTGGATTACCTCCTGAAATACTTGCTCCAAGTGTTCTCCATTTCCCTTTATTCTTCTGGGATGCCAATCAGGCATAGGTTCAGCCTCTAGATATAATTTCACATCTCTTGTAGGTTTTGTTCTTGCTTTCTGAGTCTTCTTTCTCTGCTTTTTACAGATTGGGTTAATTCCATGCTCTGGTCTTCAAATTCTGAGATTCTTTCTTCAGCTAGATTAATTCTGCTTTCCGTGCTTATCATCTTACTGTTTATTTCCTGGATGAAATTTTTTATTATCAAAATCTCTGTTACAAGTTCTTTCAGTGTTGCATCTTGTCTTTCTTGAGTCTTATACTCTTTCTACCCATTCCCTAAACCCTGTTGTATTCTGGGGCTGGTTGTTGGTGACTTCCATTGTTTGGGCACCAAAGTCTGATTTTTCAGTAGTTTTCTTTTTGTTACACTTGAAATTTCCTGTGATATTCCTTTGGTTTTTCCACATTTTTGACAGATATCATGTTTTTCTCTTTAGTTCTACTATTCAATATCAGTGGGAGAGCCTTTCCCTTCTGATGCATGCTTAGCTCTCTATTCTTCCCTGATCCGTGCTCTGGATTTATTCTATTTTGAAACAGGATGGTGGATGGAAATCAGTGCCGTCTCTTGTAGTTTTTGGAAGTCAAATAAAGTAGGAGATGGGGCACTAGGATTCAGAAACTACTTGCAAATTACAATATTCATTTATTGTATGTATTTCCTGAGACCTACTCCCCACCACCACTCTATATGATGATGCAAAGCTGAAACCAATGCAAAAAACAATTGAACACACACACACACACACACACACACACCAAAACAAATTTGAATTACAGCAAAGTGAAATTAAGCAAACATTAGCAATGAAAAACTGAAAAAAATGAACACACACAGACACACACACACACACACACACACACACACACACACACACACACACACACATGCCTAGCACAAAGTGAATGGAGAAGAAAAACAGAAAGACCAGGAAAAAAAGGAATTTAGATTAAATCCTCACACATATATTGACAAACACTTTAAAATATAAAAAATGAAAATCAAAACAACAGAAGAACAAAAGAGCAAAAACAAACCAACGACAACAACAAAATTGAAAGATGAACACTCAGTCATTCACATACACACATAAACAGAAAACAACAAATAAAAAAGAAAGAAACTGAAAAAGAAAAGAAAAAACTTGGGGCTCAAACCTTCACATACACATTTAGGCACAAAAGAAAAATATTTAAAAAATAGATGAACTAACAAACAGGGAAAATTTTTTTTTTTTTTTTGAGTTGGAGTCTCACTCTGTCGCCAGAAAGACTGGAAAAAAGCACGGAAATACTGGAGTGCAGTGGCCACTCCCAGCCACCACAGCCTCGACCTGCTGGGCTCCTGCGATACTTTCGCCTCAGCCTTCCAAGTAGCCGGAATTACAGGCATGCACTACCACACCTGGCTGATTTTTTGATTTATTGTAGAGATGAGGTCTCACTGCCCAGGCGGGTCTTGAACCGCAGGCTCAGGCAATCCACTCACCCCAGCCTCCCAAAGGCACAGGATTACAGGCTGAGCCACCGAGCCTGGCTGGGAAAAATTTTTTTTTAATTGAAAAATTTTTTAAAAACCTGCTGTTTTGTGGCAGTCTCTGTAATTGTTCCTTTGGTCTGGTCTCTTTTACAAAGTCACCTCTTTCACTCTCTCCTCAGTGTCCAAAGCAGGGAAGAAGGAGGGGCAATAGAGGTGGTTGGGGCTGCAGTCCTCCCCTCCCACCCTCATATGGTCAGGAGATCTCCTCCGGGGGGAGGTGTGGGATTGTCTCTTCCCCAGGTATGTACTTTTGGGGAGTGCCCCAGCAAGGCATATCCTGGAATGGAGTTCATGTATTGCAACTGATGTCAAGGCTTTGGCTGGGTTTGTCCCTCTGAGTTGTGGCCCAGCTGTGTGAGTCTGATGTTCAAAGGATTGCTGGGGAGGAGGGTGTTTGAGTCAGCCCTGAACTCACTGTTGATCTCTTTGAAGTCCTTCCTCATCCTTTTCTGACCACACTCTTTGTCCTGTGGCTGGATCAGAGCAGAGTGTGGGGCACCTGGGACTCAGCACTCATTAGGTCCCTCCAAAGTTTGTGCTTTTAGGATATTACCTCTGGGTCATGATCAATCCCTGAGTAGTTGATCTGCCAGTCACAGAGATCAGGACTGTTGCTCTGTGGTGAGCACTTCAGAGCACTTTCCTGCCCTGCCTTCAAGATGGTGGTGTGGTACCTCTCTTGTCCTCTTCTGTGGGACTCAGTCTCTGGACTCCCTCCACAGTTCCAGCTGCCAGTGTCCAGCCAGGTGCTGAAGTGGTGAGGCAGAGCCTGGAGCCGGCAGTCTCTTATGCTGCAGTGATGAGGCAGAACCTAGGGTGATAGTCTCTCCCTGCTGCTTCTTCACAGGAAAACTTTTGTCTGGTTAAAAAAAATAGTGCTCGTCTTCTGTGACCTGGATGAGCCAGGGACTAAGCAGAGAAACTGCAGCAACAACTGTTGCACCAGAGTCCTGGTCACTTACTCATGAGCCCCTACTTAGTCAGCATCTCCCAGCATTTTCTTCCTAGGAAGGGTTTTGTTGATTTAAAAAAAAAAAAAGTACTCAGCTTCTGCATCTCAGAAATCGCTAGGGTCCAAACTGAGCAGCTATAGTACCAGCTACTGTACAAGGAGAGTCCTGGCTGCTAACTCCCTAGCCCTCGCTCAGTCTGCCACTCACACACCCACTCACTCACCAGCATGCACACAAATACACTCACTCACTCATACACTCACTCACTCACTCACTCACTCACACTGAGACTCACATAGCCTGACTGGCTCAGTTGCCATCTTCCCGACCCTTCATAAATTATCTTTTAATAATATTTAAATAATAAAAGTGATTTCATTATTTGCTTAAGTAGTTAACATTTTCCTTTTTTAAAAAAATGCAGTCATCTTTGCATCTAGTTTCATTTTTCTTCTGTCCAAAGTTCTTTGACATTTACTGTAGTGTGGTTCTGGTGGTGATGACTTCTTGTAGCTTTTATATGTATAAATAACACTTTACTGAGTATTCATTCTAGAAATATATTTTCTTCTACATGCAGTATTCAACATTGACTTTTTTTCTTTCAGTACTCTAAAACTATTGCTTTATTCTCTTCCTTTTTGCATTATTTTTAACAAGAAATCTGCTGTAATCTTTATATTTATTCCTCTGTACCTAACTTGTCCTTTTTCTCTGGTTGTTTTTGACATTTTTCTCTGATGACTATTTTTTAGTACTTTGTTTTTTATGCATAATGGTGCAGTTTTTTTATATTGTTAAGACTCCTGGATTAAAATATTTTTAAAAACTTGGTTATGCATTTCAAATATTATTTCTGTGTTCTCTTGTCTCTAATAAGTATAAGTGGAATTCACTTATACTTATTAGTTTACTTGAAATTGGCCCAGTACTTACAATTGATTTTTTAAATACTCTCTTTTTGTTCTATATTAAATTTCAGAAATTTCTGTTGTTGTGTCTCCAGGTTCACGTTTTCTTCTGCAAGGCCTAATAATTCCTTAATATATCATACGATGAATTTTTTTATCTCATGTGTTTTAGTTTTTATCTTTAGAGAATGTATTTGGGGCAATGTTTACACTTTCCATGTGTGTCTATTTACTTTCTGAACTTATGGAATACAGTGATAATAATTGTTGTAATTTATCTGTAAATTAGAGTTAATTTAACTGTAATTTAAGATTAAAATCCATTTCAGTTCTGAGTCACTTCTATTGGTTTATCTTTCTCATTATTATTAGTATTTTCTTACTTCTTTTCATGGTTGGCAATCTTCATTGGATACAGACATTGTGAATTGTATTTTCTTTGGTGATGGATATTTTTATAATCTTATAAATATGCTTGAACTTTGTTTTGAAATTTACTTAAGTTATAGGAAAACAACTTTACCCTTTGGATCTTGTTTTGATGGATTATTAGGCAATATCAGAGCAGAGTTTAGCCTAAGCCTACTTATTCCCCACTTGTGACTTGAGATCTTTGTGTATATTCTAAACAAAGCTCTCTTAATCTTGAGGTTTTTCTATTCTGGTTTTGGGGAATTCTGGCCTGTGTGCATTCTAGATACTGTTATCTCTAATAATTTAAAATGTTTTCTCCTGGCCTCCACTAATATATCTTTATTTTTATTTTTTTACATATATGTGCTAATTTCTACTCTGAATTATCTCCAGACTGTTGTCTCTGTGCAGTTCTCTTCATTCCAGTTGCATGTCTCATAAATTCTAACCACTTTGCTCTACCTGCCCTCCTAGCTTCATTTCTTCAACTGAAGAATATGACTAAGCTTTGCCTAGGCTCTTCTTTTATTTGTCATAGCCTAGAAATTCACTCAAGAAAGAAAATTTCAGTAACCATAGCCTTAACTTTGTTTATTTACTGAATCTCAGGGATTGCTATCTTTTGTTGCCTGTCAGCTGGTGTCTTGAAAACCATTGTTCCATTCATTTAGTCTATGTTTTGGTTAATCCAGTTTCTATTGTTTTATTGTTACTTAAGCAAACATCTACTTTAATTTAAAAAAAAACAACTATTTTGCCTCAAAACATATTGATTACCACAGAGACAAAGAACATTTAAATATAATCAATAATTATTTATTACCTAAATAGTATCAATATAATTAGAATATTTAAATATAGCTAGGAGTATGCTCTGTTTTAAATATATTTTAATCAACAAAATGTGTCATGCTTCAAAATAATGAAATAAAGTATTTCCCATTTGTGACTTATTTAAAATATATTTTTAATAGTGTACCAACCACAACACAATATGCTGAGTAAATTCAACTTACACCTGAAAAAAATGTCCTAAGGTTATACATACATTTTATTTTATTGACTAAGTTAAAAATTGATAGGAGAATATTATCCTTTGGTGAAACTAAAGTCATTACAAAAATAAAATGCCCTTAATAATATATGACCAAATTTATCTATTTTTGTTATCTGACTTTATGAAAAATCTTTAATATTTAACTTGTTTCTTTTTAATATTGTTTCAAAGTAAATAGGCTATATGCCACTGATATGACACTAAAGTATTTTTAACAATAAAACAGATATTCTGTCATAGAAATTTTTAAAGACATAGCATTTAAAAATATATATACAAAGTATGTCAGACACCTTATTTTCTTTTTTCAGGAGTAGAATAAAGTAAAAATTGAAAAGTACTTGTCTTATTCTGATTTGAAGGAATTACCTTCATTTATAATATGGGAACAGAAAAGGTCCAGAGTCTTTTGAGTAGTGACAGCACAAAGAAAGATTGTGAAGCAAGTGACATTAGGCTTCAATTCCCTTTTTTCACTCCTTGCTAATACCACCATTTACCATCTAATTTGTTCTTTCTTCTTCAGGCTTCATGTGCCCTGATTACAATCAGAGTCTCCTTTCCTTACACTGCAGAGTCAGAGCATCGTCACCAAATAACCATGTAAAATTCCATTGACAAGTATCTCTTGCAGAAAAAAAACTTTTAGACCAGAATAATAATATTGAAACAGTAATATTAGAGAAAATTGACAATGATGGACGAGATGGGTTGCATATTTTCCTGTATACATTGAAGTATTTGATTCAATATTACATTACATAAAATGAAATTACAAATGAATCATGTGTATATTTTTGTTTCATCTTAAGTTCTTGCCAAATTATTTACAATTATAACAAAGTATTGTGTACCTCCTTTTTATTATGAGTTATAAATATGAAATAAATTTTAATGATTCAATTTATATAAAATAAATCACAGGTAAGTTTAACCTATATTTTATGCCCTGAGACTACAGATCCCTGCTTATCTGGGAATGATGTGTGGCCAACTATTCCTTTTCCAGAGCTTACCACATGTATTTTTCTTGTTTTGATACTACTAAATTCCATCTGTCTCTTGTAAAATATTATGTTAGCTAATCAGAACCTACATGAGAAATTGGAAGTTATTCTAAAACAGGATTCACTTTTGAATATTAGTATATTGATGTATAACTCAGGCTCAATCTCATTCTGGATCTTCTCTGTGATATTTTATTTATAAAACACTATGTGAATATGATGTGGATAAAATAATTGGGATGCTTTCTTTTGTCAAGACTTCCTCATCACCTTTCATGAAAATTCACCTAATCCTTTATGGCAAAGAATACAGAGAGGATTAAATATTCCTTAGGCACTTGTGAACATTTGCTTTCAAAGTTGTATTAACTGTCTCAGATGCAGACTTCCAGCTATAATGAAAAGTATCTCTTTGTTTTTGTTTTTGCTTTAATATGTAGATAGGAAATTTTGAGAAGCCAATTAAACTCAAAGATTCCTAGTGATTGTTTCAGAATAAATATTAAAATGATAAATTTATTTCTTAACAGTTGTTTTAAAAAAGTCATACCTTTAGAAACAATGGCATAATCTAATCTCATTTAAGATAAATTTCAGGTTCTATTATTTCAAATATTATGCTCATCATTTTAAAAAATAATTTAAATGATAAAATGTTTCCTGGAGGAAAACTATGTTCCCAGTCAAATAAGACAGGCCAGACTTTTGAAATAAACTGTTACTGTTAATATTTTCCACATAAATTTATTATGAATAATGATTCCTTTTCCTTAGAATTAAAGAGCCATAATGCAGCTCCATTTGTCTTCAAAATATGGATAATATTCAGAAAGTTCCAAAATATGGATAATATTCTCTTTCTTTTTCTTTGCAGTCTTAGTCCCCATCTATGAAGAGACACTATCTAATAAATTTTTATTTGGTAACCCTAAAATCCTCTGAAATGATAGGAAATGTATTCATATTATCAGTGAAGGTTTAGAATGAATACATATATATGAATCTATTTTTTTCTAATCTATAGAAAATTAATATTTCCTCTATTATCTAAGTCAAAGGTGGTAAACATCAGCCAGGCAGGCTGACATAATAAAATCTGAGTGTTGTGAAGTTGGTTAAAATAATTTTCTATATGTATTTTACCTACTCTTTGAGTTAAGATAGAGATCTCCAGTTAGCTTATATTAGGTGCATTAGATTCTCACATTGTGATAATATTGTCAATGCTGAGTGTGCAGTTGATACAGTATTTTAAAAGAAAATTGATGTATAGTTATTTTTGTGTTGAGGTTTTGCATTGAGAAATAGTAGTCTTGACAGTAAGAGCAAGACTTAGTAGTGGACTTAGTGTTTTAGCTACCACTCACAACCTAGACTCCTTTATCTGCATATTTTAATAATGCCAATGGTGAGAGCAAATAACTAGGTAAAATTTTATCTACAATTAGCTCAATTTTATTTAGTGCTTTTTCATTAAGAGAGAGGTATTTTCTCACATCAAAATGTAATTTCTAGAAACATTTTTTCTCAAGAAGCAATGCACTTTTTTGGAGGGGCAATATTCATCTCTATGGTCATTTTCATCTCTGTGTTGTATCTATCTCACAAACTAAATTCATCCTGAAGCTAAGTTGATTATGAAACTGTCACCCCACCTATCAGCTCTTGTTCCTCCATAGCCCTGGTGACCCAAACTGACTTCTGTATTTTTCTTAGTGGTGGCATTCTCCCAGTGCCTAAAGTGGAAATGGCAAATAAATTTGGACGGCTCACTTCCTCTTCCCCTCCCATTCCCCCACCACCTGCACAACCCCCTACTCTTTGTATCGCTTCTGGATTAGAATTCTGAAATGCTATCCAAGTTCATCTTATTTCAAAAAAAATATCCTAGTACACGCGTACTGCATAAAAATCCATGAGATTTTCCATTGCATTAATAGTATGCCATAATCTTTCCTTAATTTTTCCTAGTTGTCTGCCAATTTATAACAGGAGCCTTGTAATGTGAACAACCAAACCCAAACTAAATCAAATCTAATTCTTCACCATTCACTTAGCACATATATATATATACCTGTCTCCAGTCCAGTACCAGACACAGTGAAAACATGCAATTCTTATAAATGCAACAATGTGGCATTATTATGAAAACAGAAGTTCAGAGAGAAAAATTCAGTATTTATATCTTCTGATTTTATATCTTGTTTTTGTGTCATAACTGTATTGTGTGAAGACTCTAAATTTCCTGTATAGGCTGTCAGCTTATAGAATTCTAATGGAGAAATTGTGATGAATAATGTGTATGTTGCATTAAGATTTTAAACTGAATTGCAAATGGGATAATCATGTTTCTTTGAGCATCTTTGAAACTTATCTACACCAAACAATTTAGATTTCTTTCTTAAATTCTGTAATGATACTTGCTGCAATTTTTTTGTGCTAAAATACTCTTTTAGTATAAAAATATTCCTCTGAAGACCTAAGTAGAAAAAATATTTTGTAAATTTCAGAATCTCTAAATCCCTGAAAATATTTCCATATTAACACTGTTGTTGAATATAAATATTCAGTTCATGTTCATAAATTCCATTTAAAATTGCTAGTGAAAGTATTGTTTAAATTACGTTGAAGTATTACATATATCAAATGTATTCAGAATTCATATTTTGATGCTAAATCTATAAATTGCTTTAATAAACATTTATGATTAAGCATAATAAAATTTCAACTTCAACTGATCATTATAAATGATTTCAAATAAAGACAAAATTACATAAACAAAACTTATTTTTATTTTTGAAGTATGCAAAAATACTCATAAATTAAGAAATTTTATAATGTTTTTCTTGTATTTTTATTTTTTATTGTATTTGTAATTTAAACAAATTTATTTTATTATTTTTTGGTTTTTTGTAGGGTACATGTGAAGGTTTGTTTCATGAGAAAGGTGAGTTTTGAGCTTCTAGAGAGCACTGTCTCTCCTTGGCTATGGAAATTGTATCCAATGGGTGGTTGTTGTGACCCTTCTATCCTCTCTCTACAGTCCCCAATTACCAGTGTCCAATGTCAATTGTTCCCACCTTAGTGCTCACATCCACAATGTTTAGGGCCCACTTATGAATGAGAAGATGCTATATTCAGAATATCTTTTGTGATAGTTCACTTAGAATGATGATCTCCAGTTGCATCCATGTTGCTGCCAAGGACATGAGTTTGGTCTTTTTTATGGCTTCATAGTATACCATATGTATATGGACCACATTTTCTTCATCCAGTTCACTTTCTATGGGTATCTTTGTTGGTTCCATGTTTTTTTTTTCCATTGTGGATAGTACTGCACTGAAGATAAATGGGTGGAACCCCAAAAAATGTAGAATTGTCTTTTCGGAGGGCAAACTTCTAGTAGTACAGATTTCCCCTATGAGGTAAGTGTTCTAGAAACCAATCAGCATCAGTGTACCAGGTAGCATTGTTATGAGAGTATGAATTAGGCTTCAGTAATTTTTTTTTTTTTAGATTCTTTCGGTGTGTTTGCCCATTTCATGATGATTGATTTAGGACTGCACCAAACAACACTGCACTGAGTGTTCTGCAGTTTTTGACCAGAAACAGCATGACCCCCCATGCCCTACTCTCTCTAGCCCAAAGTGATTTTTGCGTTTCTCTAAAAAAAAAAAAATCCTTGAAGGGATCGTTTTCCTGATGTGGAAGAGGTGAAACCAAAAAATGGCAGAAGCACTAAAAATTACATCAAAATTGATGAGTTTAAAAATATTTTGAGCAATGGAAAATGAGTCTTGATAGGTTTATTACATCAAATAGAGAGTAATTTAAAGGTAACTAAAATTTACACAATTTTTGTAAATAAATTCTGTGGTTTTTGAGGGGATGGTCCCCACTTGTATATGTGAAGGTATATTTTTGGTAGAGCAATTTATGTTCCTCTGAGTATATTCCAAGAAGTGGCATTGATGGATTGTATGGTAGCTCAATTTTTAGTTTATTGAGAAACTGCCACATTGCTTTTCACAAAGGTTGAATCAGTTTATACACCCACCAATAGTGTAGAAGCCTTCCTTTTCATGAAAGGCCTCACCAACATCTCTTGTTTTTGTTTTTGCTTTTGCTTTTTTAATGATAGCCATCCTTAATAGTACTAGGTGGTATCTTATTGTAGTTTCAATTTGCATTTCTCTGATGATTAGTGAGGCTGAGCATGTGTTTATGTTTGTTTGCTGCTTGAATGTCTTCCATTGAGTACTGTCTGTTTATACCTTTTGCCCAATTTTTAATGGGGTTATTGGCTTATTTTCTATCAACTCAATTGAGTTCCTTATAGATCCTGGAGGTTAGGTGTTTGCTAGATGCATAGCTTGCAAATATTTTTTCTTCATTCCATGTTTTATGTTTTTACATTCTTTTTTTTATCTGAGTTGGAGTCTCACTCTGTCGCCCAGACTGGAGTGCAGTGGCTGCTCCCGGCCACCGCAGCCTCGACCTGCTGGGCTCTGGCGATCCTTCCACCTCAGCCTTCCACATAGCTGGAACTAAAAGCACACGCTACCACGCCCAGCTGATTTTTTGATTTATTGTAGAGATGAGGTCTCACTGCCCAGGAGGGTCTCGAACCTGCGGGCTCAGGCAATCCACTCACCTCAGCCTCCCAAAGGCACGGGATTACCGGCTGAGCCACCGAGCCCGGCTGTTTTTACATTCTTAATGGCTTATGTTGTGTGCCAAAACATTTTAGCTTAATAACGTCCATGAATTCATTTCCTACTCGGATGTCTTGGAAAATGCTAAGTTCTCCTCTAAGATTGTTACATTTTGAGATTTCGCTTTCAAGTTCCTGATTCAATTTGAGTTAATTTTTGTGTATTGCAACAGACAGGGGTCCAGTTTTATTCTCCTGCATGTGGTTAGGCAGTTTCCCCAGCATTATTTGCTAAACATGGTTTCCTTTCTGCAGTGTTTGTTTTCGTCAGTTTTTCTGAGGATGAGTTGATTGAAGGTCCATTTTGTTTCCAGATTATGTGCCCTGTTATATTGGTCTATGTGTCTATTTTTTATCAATAGCATGCTATCTTGGTTACTATAATATAGCCTTGTAGTAAAATTTGCAGTCTAGAAGTGTGATGCCTCCAGCTGTGCTCTTTTTGCTAAGAATCAATTTAGCTATCCTGGCTCATTTTTACTTTCATATGAATCTCTGCATTGTCTTTTCTAGGTCTGTGAAATTGATGCTGGTAATTTGATAGGGACTGCATTGAATCTGTAGATTGCCTTGGATAGAATGGACATCTTTACGATACTGATTTATATATATATATATATATATATATGTATAGGATTGGAAGAATCAGTATTGTCAAATATATATATATATATATATATTTTTTTTTTTCAAAGTTCTAGAAGATGAGAAATCTAAGATGAAGGCACCAGCAGATTCATTGTCCAGTGAGGTTATGGTCTCTTTTTCTAAGATGGCTCCTTGAACATTGAATACTCTATGCATTCTCACATCATGGGAAATTAAAAAAAAAAAAGAGAGACATTATTTAACTACAGAACTACAAATTCCACCTGGTATCTTTATGTACACTAACAAGAGTGGTTCTGTAGTAAATATCACCTGATTTCATTGTATACACTAGTAATAAGAATGGCTCTGAATTACAATGGATTATAGAAAAATGTTGGCTGTAGTTTTATTAAAAAACACAAAAGTAATAATTACATTGCTTCAGGAGAATGTGAGTTACCACTTCATCTTCGTGTTGAAAATAAATGGCAGAGAGAAGAAAGCTTATCTTCTCTCTCCTGTCTCTCTTCTTTACCTTTCATTCTTCACACAGATATTTTCTAAAATATACAGTACTTATCCTTTATCTTACACTCTAGTAACCAGTGATAGGATTAAATGTTACCTTTTCTCATAGTATTTTTATTTTTTAAAATAGTCCAAATAATATATAGTTGGCAAAAATCAAATTACAGGCATTCTTCAGAGATACTGTGGGTTCTTTTCCAGACTGCTGCAATAAAGTGAATACTGCAATAAAGTCATGACTTTTCTTGGTTTTCCTCTGCATATACACATTATATTTACCTGCTAATTGTAGTCTTGATGTGTTCAGTAGCATTGTGTGTAAGAAATACATACATACCTTAACTAAAAATATCTTATTTCTAAAAAATGCTAATAATTATCTAAGCCTTAATTGAGTTATAATCTTTTTGATGGCAGTGAGTCTTGCCTTGATATTGATGCCTGCTGACTGATGAAGACGGGGATTACTGCAGGTTGAAATATCTGTAATAATTTCTAAGATAAGACAACAGTGAAATTTGCTGTATTATTTGACTCTTTCTTTTATGGATTTCTCTGTAGCATGTGAAGCTATATGATAGCATTTTACTCATGGTAGAACTTCTTTCAAAATTGGAATCAATTCTCCCCAAATCTGCTGCTACTTTGTCACCTAAGTTTATGTAATATTCTAAATCCTTTGTTGTCATTTCAATAAGTTTACAGCATTGTCATTAAAAGTAGGTTTCATCTCAAGAGACTACTTTGTTTGTTCATCCATAAGAAATAATTTATCGGGGACAATTCCAAGATGGTGATGGAGTCATTTGGAGTGAGTTTGTCTCTGCATAAATGATTGCGTGCAGGAACAAATATGCATGCAAGTGTGTTGGCGAGTGTGTGTGCAAGTGTGTGCCTGAGCTCTCCTACCAAGGAAGCTGCCATGTGCAGCTACTCAGATCCCAGCACATTCCATGGTCCAGAGGCAGGCTCCATCTCTGTGACCCTACCTGAAAGAAAGCAGAAAAAAAAAACACCTGCTGCCAGCAATTCAGTCACCACAACCTTTATCACCAGATCTGACATTCACAGGCGGGACTGCGGAAAAAATACACTGGCGGAAGTCTCAAGCCAAGTCTCAGCAGAGGACAAGGTGCAGAGACGAACCTGTACTCATCTTACCCAGGTGGAAACAACTTCTAGCCTGCCCATGTGAACAGCAGAGATACTCCCTGAGACTGAGGGGTGAATTTAACAATTAACTGACAAGGTTGTTACTGCCAACCCAAAGATGATACCCAGGGTGCAGTACCCCCAGAAGGGCAGAACTGCTGAGGAGACCCAGGCACCCCATCCCCCTAACTGAAATGTTTGCAGGTCTATGGTGGCAGCCAGAGATGAATAACCCAACATGCAGCAGGTGACTTTTAAAGTGACACTGTTCTCTTTTTCTAGTGATTCACAAGGCATATGACCCAGATGGGGAGCATCCTGATCAGGACATACAAAGAGGGATGACACCGGCAGATCAGTTGGGGGTGGCTTGTCACCTATCCCTGACTGCGCAGTGAACAGAGGGAAAGATCTAGAGATTGAAACCCCCTATTTTCTCCTACAACCCAAGAGTAGAGGTGTTTTGGTCATGCCTAGAAGGAACATGAAGTTTCACAAACTGCCACAAGAGGGTACACAAGGAATACCAAAGTTTTTTTGTTTTTGTTTTTTTTCTTGAATCAACCCTGCTTTCTCTCAATAGTTTGCAGGAGGTATGTGTATTTTATTTTGTTTTATTTCTTCTCCTTCTTTTTTCTTTTCTTTTCTTTTCTTTTTTTTTTTTTTTGAGTTGGAGTCTCACTTGGTTGCCCAGCCTGGAGTGCAGTGGGTCGCTCCCGGCCACCGCAGCCTCGCCTGCTGGGCTCTGGCGATCTTTCTGCCTCAGGCTTCCAAGTAGCTGGAATTACAGGCATGTGCTACCATGCCCAGCTGATTTTTTGATTTATTGTAGAGATAAGGTCTCGCTGCCCAGGTGGGTCTCGAGCCCGCAGGTTCAGGCAATCCACTCACCTCAGCCTCCCAAAGGCGCGGGATTACAGGCTGAGCCACTGAACCCGGCTTTCCTTCTTTTTTCATATAAGGGTATATATGAGTATGAAAATGTCCTCATATTGTTGATTTTAGTTTTTTTTCCTCTTTTTTGCTGGTTTCTTTAGCTGTATGTTGGTTTGTTTGGTTTTCCTTCTCTTCTTCTTAGTTGTCCTTTCTTCTCACTTCAGTCTTTCTTAGTTCTTTTCCTTTTCCTTATGTTATTTTGTACTGAAGGGAGATGCATGTGTTCGTCTTGCACAGACATACTGTGAAGTGGTGGGAAGTGGGTCTCTGGGGTTCTATACCCCAATCAGCAAACATTGTAATCTGCAAGCAGCTTTTGAATCTTAGTGTCTCTCAACATACCTTCCTAAAATATCAAAGATACAAAAGGACAATACATTTCACTACCCCCAACCTCATCTCAAAATTGAACTAATTTGAAGGCTTTACCAAAGGAAGAATAGGGGGTTGAGCAAAAAGAAGTGAAAACAAATCCTTCTCTCACTGAGCAACAGAAATTAAGAGAAAATAAAAATCATCACAAATGAAGAGAAATTAATGAAAAAACAAAGGTACCCCACAATGTTCAAAAAAGATAGTGTACAAGAATACAGACCTCAGAACTCAAACAATGAAGAGTACCCAGATCAACTGACCACAGAACACAAATGCAGAGATCAAGTGATGGTTGGAAAAGATGAATAAGAACCAAGAAAGGCAGGATAAAATCATAGAATAATTAATTACAGAGATGTAAGATATAAAGGGTACAGTAAATGAAATTAGTAATTAACTGACAAGCATGGAAAGCAGAATTAACCATGCAGAAGAAAGAATCTCAGAACTTGAAGATCAAAATGTGGAAAAACACAGAAAGAAAGCTTAGAAAGATGGAACAGAGCCTCCAAGAGTTGTGTGATTATATTGAGACTAAACTTATGGCTGATTGGCATTCCTGAAGCAGAAAAAGAGAATGAGAGCAGTCTGGAACAAACATTCCATGAGGTTATTCAAGAAAACTTCCTATATCACATCAGAGATGTAACTTTCAGAGAGATTCAGAGAAATCCTTCAATGCATCAAATGAGAAGAGCAACTCCTAGACACATATAGATTTGCTTACACAAAGTAGGTATAAAAAAAAAACTCCAAAGGCAGTGAGAAATGTCAGATCACACACCAGGGAAGACTAATTAGATTAGCAGGAGACTTATCTTCAGAAACACTATAGGCTAGAAGAGTCTTGAGTCCAATATACAAAGTTTTCAAAGATAAACAATTCCAAGAATTTCTTATGCAGCTAAACTAAACTTCATCATTGATGGAGAATTAAAATCCTCCCAGACATTCAATACCTAAGGATTTATGCTGCATCCAGACCAGCTCTACAAGAGACACAGGAAGTATTAAGCACAGAAGAGGAAAAAAAAAAACCACAAACATTCTTCCCAAGAATGCAGGAAAACAGAGAATTAACACAGCATGCATAATGACTACAAAACTGAAAAAAAAAATCAACTCAAAAATCAAAAGAAAATTAACCAAAAAATAAACAACAACAACAAAACTGTATAAGAGCCTCATGACAGGGATAAATTCTCACATCTCAATAATCCATCTGAACATGAATGGACTAAATGAACCACTGAAAAGAAATAGAATGGCAAAATGGATTAAAAAAAAAAAACCTACAATATACTGCCTCTGGGAAGCACTTCTCACCAGACTGGACACTCACAGACTCAAAATTAGAGGATAGAAAGCAAATTTTCAGGCAAATAGAGCACAAAAGAAAGTAGGAGGTACAATCTTAATATTAGACAAAACAAACTTTAAGTTGTCAAAATTTTAAAAAGATACAGAATGATAAAAGTGTCAATCCAACAACAAGAAATATCCATCCTAAACATATATACACCCAACATGGGGAACAGCAGCTTTTATAAAGCAGCTGCTAATTAAAGTTAACAAAGATATTGACTCTAACACTATAATGGTTGGGAATCTAAATAACCCTCTAGCAACTGTAGATAGATAATTGAGGGAAAAAGTCAATAAAGAGATACAGAACCTTGACTTGATGCCTATCCAAATGAACACTCTACCTAACAACCATGTAATATACATTCTATTAATCACCACATGGAACATACTCCAAGATTCACCACATCTTTGGTCATAAATCAAGCATGAAACAAATTTCATATGATTCAAGAACTGCCATGCACCTTCTCTGACCTCAGTGGAATAAAAATAAATATTAACACCAGCAAAATTCCCCCAAAACCCACAAAGACATGGACACTAAGCAGCATGATACTGAACAATCACTGGGTCAACTCAGAAATCAAAGAAAAAATCAAGAGATTTCTGGGAACAAATGAAAATAAAGATGCATCTTACCAAAAACTCTTGAAGGCCATTAAAACTGTAAGTACTAAGAGGAGAATGTATATCTCTACAAACACATATCAAGAAAAGAGAAAGATCACAAGCTAACCGTCTAAAACAATCATGTTAGAAAGCTGGAAAGCACAGACAGCCTACATTCTAACTTTGGCAGAAGAATCAAGATTATCAAAGTAAAAGCCCAAATACAAAACATAAAAGACAAAAAAATCATAGAAAAAAAAATCAAGGGGAAAAAAAGGTGGTTCTTTGAAAGGATAAACAAGATCGACAGACCCCTAGTCAGAATGACTGAGGGAAAGAGAGAAAAAGTCCAAGTAAACACAATCAGAAGCACAAAAGATCAAATCACAACTGACCCTGGAGAAATACAAAAGATTATCAGAGATTATTAGGTATGCCTGCATGGAAGCAAACAAAAGCCTAAATGAAATGTAAGACTTTCTAACATCACACATCCTCCCAAAGTTGAAGCAAAAAGAAATTCAGATCCTAAATAGACCAATAACAACCCAGGAAATTAACTCCATTATAAGAAACATAAAATAAAATAATAAAATAAAATAAAATAAATTTTAAAAGCTCTGGACCAGAAGACTTTCCAGTGGAATTTTACAAAACATAAAACAAGAAGCAGGTAACAATTCTACAAAAAGTATTCCAGGTAATCAAGAAAGAAAGAACTTTCCCCAAATCATTTTATGAAGCTAACATCACATTGATACCCAAACTGAGTAAAGATACAACACATAAAGAGAACTACAGACAAATATTCCAAGGAACATAGACGCAAAAATTTCCAACAAGATTCTAGCAAATTGGATCCAACAACACATCTCAAAAATCGTCCACCATGACCAAGTAGGCTTCATCCTCAAGATGCAGGGCTGATTTAACATCTGTGAGACCGTAAATGCAATTAAATACATCAACAGGTATAAAATCAAGAACCACATAATTATATCATTAGACATAGAAAAAGCTTTTCATAAAATCAGCATCCCTTCTTAATAAAAACCCTTGAACACCTAAGCATAAAGGGAACATACATCAAAATAGTAAGAACCATCTACGATAGACCCACAGTCAACATATTACTAACTGGGCAGAAATTGGAAGCATTTCCCCTAAAAACTGGCTATCCACTCTTACCTTTCCTGTTTAACACATTGTAGGAAGTTCTAATAAGAGCAATCAGACAAAAGAAGGAAAATGGGATATTTAAATAGAAAAAGAGCAAGCTGTTATTCCTCTTTGATGACTACATGATCTTATACCTTGAAAACTCAAGGGAATCTATCAAAAGTCTCAGAGCACAAATACACACAAAATAAAAATTGCAAAAGTAAGTTGCATTCTTATACACCAACAACAGACAAGTAGAGAACCAAATAAAAAGCACAATTCTATTCACATAGCCACACAAAAGAAAGTAACATCTTCCTAACCAGAGATGAAAGACCTTTACAATGAAAACTACAAAGCACTGCTGAAAGAAATCAAAGAAGACATGAGTGAAAAAGTATTTTATGCTTGGATTGGAAGAATCAATATTGTTATGATATCTATTCTATCTAAGGCAAACTTAAGATTCAATGTAACATCCATTAAATTACCAATAGCATTCTTCTCAGACCTGGAAACAATACAGAAATTCATATGAAACATAAAAGACCACAAACAGCTAAGGCAATCCCTAGCAAAAGAAAAAAAGCAGATTGTATCACACTTCCAGGCTTTAAATGTTACTATGAGGCTACAATTATCATAGCAGCCTGGTCTCGGTACAAGAACAGGCTTACAGATGAAAGGAACAGGATAGAGATTCCAGAAGCAAAACTTCAGTTTTTTAACTAAGTCACCTTCTACAAACCCTCCACCAAAAACCACTGGAAAGAGAAAAACCTATGCAACAAATGGTGCTGGGAAAACTGGCTGACTGCATGCAGAAGATTTAAACAGAACCCCTACATATCACCACTCACAAAAATCAACTCTAAATGGGTCAAAGACCTAAACATAAAACCTCAAGCAATAAGAATCTTAGAAAATGCAGGAGACACCCTTACAGAAATTGAAATAGGCTACCAATTTTGATCAAAACTCCAAATGCCCATTCCATAAGAAATAAGACAAGTGGGACTTCATCAAACTGAAAAGCTTCTGCAAAGTGAAAGAAGCCATCAAGAAAGCAGGGAGACAGCCTACATAATGGGAAAAAAACATTAGTCAACTGTATAACTGACAAAGCTAACATCCAGGATCTACAAGGAATTCAAATGTGCCAAAAAGAAAAACATAACAGTCCTATTAAAAAGTGGCCAAAAAATATGAATAGACACTTGCCAGAAGAAGACATATGAGCAGCCAATAGAAACAATAAAAAATACTCAGACTCACTATTCACCAAATAAACGCAAATTAAAACCTCATAAGATTCCACCTAACTACAGTCAGGATGGGAGTCATCAATAACAAAAAATAACAGATGCTGGGGAGGATGTTGAAAAAAGAGTACACTTCTACACTGTTGGTGAGAGTGTCAACAAGTACAATCTCTGTGGAAAACAATGTAGCTCCTCCCGAAAGATCTAAAAATTGACCTTTCATAGGATCCAGCAATCCCCCATCCCCTTTCTGGGAATATACCCAGAGGAAATCAAATTGTTCTATAAAAAAGATATTTGCACATGCATATTATTGCAACATTATTCACAGTAGCAAAAAAATGGAACCAACTCAGCTGCCCATCAAAAGTGGACTGGATTAAAAAATGTGGTACATATACACAATGGAGTATTATGTAGCCATAAACAAGGACAAAATTATGGACTTTGCAGCAACTTGGATGAATTTAGAATCTATAATACTCAGTGATCTATCACAGAAACAAAGAACTGAGTACCACATGTTCCCACTCATAAGTGGACCCTTAACATTTATCATAATACTATAAGAAAGGAATTAGTAGTAGCAAGAAACTGCTGGTGTGGGGCACATAATATTAATAAGGGTGACTGATCTCAAACCAGGCAAAGTGGGGACCAAAGAGAGGCCCAAACTTTACCTGTACAATAACCACTTATGTACCTAATTCTGAATTTTATACCACATCATTAAAATAAATAAAAATTAATTTAAAAAGAAATAATTTATCATTTGTTAAAGTCTCTTTTGAGATTGTACCAATTCAGTCACAACTTCTGGTTACACTTCTGATTCTAGTTCTCTTATTTTTTTCACCACATCCGGAATAAATTTAATCAATTTAATCTTGAGCTTCTCCAAGTCATCTATTCAATTGAGGGTTGAAATCAATTTCTTCCAAACTTGTGTTAATGTTGGTATTTTTACCTCTTTCCAAGAATCATGAATATTCTTAATGACATCAAGAATGATGGATGTTGTTAAGAAGGTATTCAATTTTCTTTCTCAGATTTATCTGATGATTTACTACTTATGGCAGATACAGCCTTATGAAGTGTATTTATTAAACAAAATTTGAAAGTAAAAAATTACATATTCATCCACAGGCTGCAAAATGAATGTTATCTTAGCAGACTTGAAAACAATATTTATTTATTTGTACATCTCCACCAGAGTTCTTGAGTGACTAAGTACATTGTCAATGAGCAGTAATATTTTGAAAGTATTATTTTTTTTTTTTCTGAGTAGTAGATCTGAAGAGTGGTCTTAAAATATTCAATAAAAGCCGGGTTCGGTGACTCAGCCTGTAATCTCGCGCCTTTGGGAGGCTGAGATGAGTGGATTGCCTGAGCCCGCGGGTTCGAGACCCACCTGGGCAGCAAGACCTCATCTC
>NW_007176795.1:66778-68470 GCF_000164805.1 Carlito syrichta
TATATATATATATATTCAATAAAACATAGCTATACTGTATATGTATGTGCTGTCATCCAGATTTTGTTATTCCACTTATAAAGCACAGGCAGAGTATATTTAACATAAATTTTAAGGGCACTGGGATTTTAAGAATGATAAAAAAACAATGGTTCAACTTAAAGTCACCAACTGTGTTATTCCCCTAACAAAAGAGTCAGCTGGTTCTTTGAAGCTTTGAAGACAGGCATTACTTTTTCTTATTTGTTTGTTTGTTTGTTTTTTGAGTAGGAGTCTCACTCTTTTGCCCAGTCTGAAGTGCAGTGGTATGCTCACATCCACTGCAACCTGTACATCCTGGGCACAGACAATCATTCTGCCTCACCCTTCCAAGTAGCTGGAACTACAGGCATGTGCCACCACGCCCAGCTAATTTTTTTATTTATTGTAGAGATGGGATCTCCCCATATTGCTGTCTACCCATGAAAGTTCTATGTTATGAAGACAGCTTATTTTCTTTAAATCTTGGGAGAAAAGTTCTGTTAGTTTCAAACTTTTCTTCTGCTTCTTTTAACCTTTCTCAGTCTTTATAGAAGTGAAGACAGTTAATACCTTTCTCTAAATTAGGCTTTGGCTTAAGGAAATGTTGTTGTGGCTGGTTTGCTCTTCTATGCTGACTACTAAATCTTTCTCCATATTAGCAATAAGACAGTTTCATTTTCTTTTTTGTGTGTTCCTCGGAGTTGCACTATTAATTTTAAGAGCTTTTTCTTTGCATTCACAGTTTGGCTAACTGTTAGCACAAGAGGCTTAGCTTTTGTCCTTGTTTGACTTTTGACATGCCTTTCTCATTAAACTTTGTCATTTCTAGGTTTGATTTAAAGTCAGAGACAAAAATCTTTATTTCACTTGAACAAACAGTTCACTCAAGAACTCTGGTGTAGAATTATCAATTGAACTAATTTCAATGTTGTTGTGTCTCAGGGAATAAGGAAAAAGAGAGAGAGAGAGAGCAATGGGGGAAAAACTGGTCAGTGGAGCAGTCAGATCACATAAAAAGTTTATCAATTAAGTTCACCATCTTATGTGGATGTAGTTGGTGGTATCTCAAAGTAATAACAATAGCAACCTCAAAGATTACTAATCACAGATCACAATAACAGAAGTAATAATAATGAAAAGTTTGCCATGTTGAGAGGGTTGCCAAAATGTAACATAGAGACATGAAATGAGTGAATGCTGTTGGAAATAAACTGCCAATTAGATGTACTCAATACAAGACTGCCAAAGAAGAAAACAAAATTATTATCTCTGAAGTGTAATAAAATGAAGCAAAATAAAACATGGTATGCCTATATGGAGTATGTTTAAAAGAAAAATAGTTTCTCATTCTTATATTATTGGCATTCATTTCCACTCTGTAAAAATAATTATATTTATTCAGCTTTAGTATTGAATTCTCTAGGCATCCATATATGACATTTTACTAATTTTTAAATTTTGAACAGGTTGAATATTTACATGACATGACTCAAAGATCAAAACAAAATAAAAACAAATAGCAAAAATAGCTCATCTAATACATTACCAATACCATTTTTCTTTTTTTTCTTTTCTTTTTTTTTTTTCATTAATCAGTATTTTTTATTATGGTTTATGGGGTACAGTTAAGGGTTAGGTGTACAATGACGTTTCATTCAGGCACCCTGTAGA
>NW_007176795.1:69633-70756 GCF_000164805.1 Carlito syrichta
CCAGCACCATTTACTGAATAGGTTCTCCTCTCCCCATTGGTAGGTGGTGGGGGCTTTGTCGAAGATGAGTTGGTTGAGAAATTGAGGTTTTGCTTCTGGAATCTCAATTCTGTTCCATTGATCTATATGCCTGTTCCTGTACCAATACCAAGCTGTTTTGATGATTGCAGCTTTATAGTAAAGTTTGAAATCTGGTATTGTGATACCACCTGCTTTGTTTTTTTTGCTGAGGATTGTTCTGGCTATTCTTGGATGTTTGTGTTTCCATATGAATTCCTGTGTTGTTTTTTCTAGGTCTGAGAAGAATGTTGTTGGTAATTTAATGGGTATTGCATTGAATTTGTAGATTGCCTTAGGTAAGATGGACATCTTCACAATGTTGATTCTTCCGATCCATGAGCATGGGATATTTTTCCACTTGTTCATGTCGGCTTTGATTTCTTTGAGCAGTGTTTTGTAATTTTCATTGTAAAGGTCTTTCACGTCTCTGGTTAGGAAGATGCCAAGGTATTTCATTTTTTTTGTGGCTATTGTGAATGGAACTGTGTTTTTTATTTGGGTTTCTGTTTGTTTATTATTGGTGTAGAGAAATGCGATTGTCTTTTGTACATTTATTTTGTATCCTGAGACTTTGCCAAAGGCTTTTTATCAATGTAAGGAGACCTTTGACAGATTCTCTTGGGTTTTCAAGGTACACCATCATATCATCTGCATAGAGAGATAACTTGACTTCCTCTTTTCCTATTTGAATACCTCTGATTGCCTCCTCTTCTCTGATTGCTTTAGCCAGGACTTCCAATACTATGTTGAACAGGAGGGGAGAGAGTGGGCATCCTTGTCTAGTTCCAGTTTTCAGGGGAATTGGTTCCAATTTTTGTCCACTTAGGAGTATGCTGCCTGTGGGTTTCTCGTAGATGGCTTTTACTATTTTGAGGTATGTTCCCCGTATGCATAGATGTTCAAGGGTTTTTATCAAGAAGGGGTGCTGGATTTTATCAAAAGCTTTTTCTGCATCTAGTGATATGATCATGTGGTTTTTGTTTTGACATCTGTTGATGTATTTAATTACATTTATGGTTTTACGAATATTGAACCAGCCTTGCATGCCAGGAATGAAGCCTAG
>NW_007176796.1:0-428 GCF_000164805.1 Carlito syrichta
GGATTGATCTTATTTTCCCAGGCTTCTATTACTGGGTGAAATATTTCCTTATTTCACCCAATAATAGAAGTCTGGGAAAATAAGATCAATCCAGAGTTAAATCGCATAAGACACACATTAGACTTCATAAGCACATGACACTGCTTCAGTGCATAAATGGGCAGGGAAAATAAAGTGAGCAAATTCTTTCATTTCCAGAATCTAAATCAATTATGTTTATTGTAAATGTGGATATGTAGGATGCCTGGAGTATAAGAAAATGATCACATAAAACTAATAAAACTAATAAACAAGTAGTGAGATTCATTGGAATGATAATTTCTAAGAATAAGTAGATTCCTGTACTTTCTTAGACATACTAAGATCTATGTGGTATGTTTTTTTGGGGGAAGATTTGTGTTTCTCATACTGGTCGATTTCTTCCTGTA
>NW_007176797.1:0-806 GCF_000164805.1 Carlito syrichta
TAAGTCAGCTGGCTAGCCAGCTGGCTAGCTATTTAAGTCACCTAGTTAAGTCAGCTCGCTAGCCAGTTGTTTAGCTAGTTAGCTAGGTCGTTATATCAGCTGGCAAGCCAGCGAGATACGTAGGTAGCTAGCTATTTCAGTCAGCTGATTAGCCCCCAGTCTAGCTAGTGATGTTTGCTAGTTAAGTCAGCTGGATAGCCAGCCGACTATCTAGTTATATCAACTAGTTGAGTCAGCTGGCTAGCTGGTTAAGTCAGCTAAGTAATTCAATTGGCTAGCCAAGTGTCTAGCTAGGTCACTCGCTAGTTACATCAGCTGGCTAGTCAGCTGGCTAACTTGCATCAGGTAGTTAATTCAGCTGGATAGCCAATTGTCTAGGTAGGTAGCTAGGTATTTAAGTCAGCTGGCTAGCTTGCTGGCTAGCTACTTAATTCAGTGAGTTAAGCGAGCTGGCTTGCCAGGTGGCTAGCTAGGTGGCTAGTTAATTAAGCCAGTTGGCTAGCTGGATGGCTATCTAATTAAGTCAGATAGTTAAGTACGCTTGCTAGCTAGGTGGCTGGCAAGTTAAGCTGGCTGGTTAGAATTCTGGTCAGGTAGGTGTCCCACTATTTAAGCCAGTTGGCTAGCCAGCTGGCCAGAAGGATGGCTGGCTAGTTAATCCAGCTTTCTATCTCATTGTCCAGTCAGCCGGATGGCTGTTTAAGCCAGCTGGCTAACCACCTGATCAGCCCACTAGCTAGCTAGCCGGCTGCCTAGCCAGCTAGCAAGCCAAATATCTTGCTAGTTAAGTCAGCTAACTAGCCATG
>NW_007176798.1:0-546 GCF_000164805.1 Carlito syrichta
ATATTCAAATGGCCAATAAGCACATAAAAAACTGATCACTACCATTAGTCATCAGGGAAATACAAATTAAACCATAATTCAAAACCTCTACACAGCCATCAGAATGGCTAAACTTTAAAAGATAAGACAACACTAAATGATGGTAAAGATGTGGAGCCACTGGAACTCTGATACATTGTTGGTGGGAGTGTAAAGAGGTACAAACACTCAGTGCAAATATATCAGTTTTTCATTAAAAAAAAAAAAAAAAGCTCATAAGCCTACCCTATGACACAGAAATTTTACTCCTAAGTATTTAGGAGAAATTAAAATGTATATCCACATAGACTTGAACAATATGCTTATAGCAGTTTATTCATTATACCTGAAAACTAGAAACTCCTCGGGTGTTTTTTTTTGTTTTGTTTTGTTTTGTTTTGTTTTGTTTTGTGTTGGAGTCTCACTCCATCGCCCATACTGGAGTGCTGTGGCCGCTCCCGGCCACCACAGCCTCGACCCACTGGGCTCCGGCGATCCTTCCACCTCAGCCTTCCGAGTAGCCAGAAT
>NW_007176799.1:0-1500 GCF_000164805.1 Carlito syrichta
CACCTCAGCCTCCCAAAGCGCAGGATTACAGGCTGAGCCATCGAGTCCAGCGGAACTGGAATTTTAAATATTAATACTTCCTAAAGTGTTTTTTAATATATTTTTTTTGAGTTGGAGTCTCACTTTCTCACCCAAACTAGAGTGCAGTGGCCACTCCCGGTCACCGCAGCCTCGACCTGCTGGGCTTCGGCGATCCTTCCACCTCAGCCTTCCAAGTAGCTGGAACTACAGGCGCGCACTACCACGCCCGGCTGATTTTTTGATTTATTGTAGATATGAGGTCTTGCCTGCCCAGGCGTGTCTCAAACCCACGGGCTCAGACAATCCACTCACCTCAGCCTCCCAAGGTGCGGGATTACAGGCTGAGCCACCGACCCCACCTGTGTTTTTAAATTTTTAAAAATACTGCCTTTGATTTATATAGAAGAGTAAAAATTATGTCTTTTTAAATGTTGTCTTTTGTGTAGGTTAGAAGAGGGTAAGGAAAAGTTGCATAAAATAAATTTGCAAAAGTAATCTATTGAAGGATATACTTAGAGTGAATTTTGATATTTTCTTACCAGGTAAAAATAGTTACACAGCAATTAGAAGGAAGTAGAGATCTAACAACTAGTGGTAAAAGGAGTGTTCACACACACACGTACACTAATAGGTTTGTTTGTTTTTTGGCAGCAATTTCCTGTCTTGTTTTCTGCTCTCTAAACAAATAATTAGACACACTATTGCTTTTTTGTAATATTTATCTTTTATTTGCAGTGAGTTCTACAAAATCCTGTGGTATAATCACCCACTTAACAGTGGTTTTCCAATACCAATTTAAACTCCAGATTCCCTTACCACCCTTTCCTTTTTCTCCCCAGAATATATTCTAAAACTATTTCCGTGGAACATGAATTCTGTGGAGCCGGGCTCTTTTCATATTTTAAAAGTTCATACCTCTAGCCGGGCTCAGTTGCTCAGCCTGTCATCCCGCGCTTTTGGGAGGCTGAGGTGAGTGGATTGCCTGAGTCTGCAGGTTCGAGACCCGCCTGGGCAGCGAGACTTCATCTCTACAATAAATCAAAAAATCAGCCAGGCATGGTAGCCCATGCCTGTAATTCTGTCTACTCGGAAGGCTGAGGCGGAAGGATCGCTGGAGCCCAGCAGGCGAGGCTACAGTAGCCAGGAGTGGCCACTGCACTCCAGTCTGGGCGACAGAGTGAGACTCCAACTCAAAAAAAATTTTAACAATAAAAAATAAAAAAATAAAAGCTCATACCTCAAATCTTCTTTTGAGGGGCTAGCAAATGAAGGTATGTGTATTTCTCTGAATATCACACTCCAAATATCGCTTATTATTGGGCAGATCTTTTACAACAGGAAATTTTCAGAACTCAAAGTCATACGTTTAGACATAGCACAACAAAGTAGAAATGTGCCAAATTACCCAGAAACTATTTGGATAGCTGGCAAACAAAGCTGCCCTGCTGGTTTGTGGACAGTATAGGTAATTTGCCACCC
>NW_007176800.1:0-806 GCF_000164805.1 Carlito syrichta
TCACATAGTTTGATGTACTCATGTTGGATGTTTACCCATTTATGATTGTTACATTTTCTGGATAACTGGTCTTTGATCATATATAACACCTATTTATTTCTCATAATTTTCCTGTTCTGGTCTCCTTTGCCTAAAATTACCATAGGTACTCCAGTTTTCTGTTGGTTAATACTAGCATGGTATAGCTTGTTATATCTCATTTTTTTTTTTTGAGTTGTCGCCCAGACTGGTGTGCAGTGGCAGCTCCTGGCCACCACAGCCTCGATCTGCTGGGCTCTGGTGATCCTTCTGCCTCAGCCTTCCAAGTAGCCAGAATTACAGGCATGCGCTACCACGTCCGGCTGGTTTTCTCATTACTTTTAAACTATAATTGTGTTTATATTAGTGTGTACTTCTTATAGACAATATAGAGTTGGGTATTTTTAAAAAAAAACCCATGTTAATTAATAATCTCTGTATTATAATTCGTGCATATAGGTTGTTCTCATTTTCAATTGGTATATTTAGATTAATAATCATTTTTGTGTCTGTTTTCTATTTGTTGTCAAAGGTCTCTTTGTCTCCTTTCTGTGGATTTAATTGAGCATTTTAAACTAATAAGAGCAGATGCAACACTTAGTCTTAGCCAAAAGGCTAAGAAGCAATGACTGAGCACTTTTAATCATTTTTAGATAATTATATTTATGTATAAATTGTATTTCTTTTAAAATTGCAATATCCTTAGCATTTTCATTTTTCATTTTTTATATTTAAAATATAGTTTATATGGAAAGTAAATAGGAGAGAAAAACAGAGAAAGAGAGATT
>NW_007176801.1:0-682 GCF_000164805.1 Carlito syrichta
GAAGGATTGAGGCCAGCGTGGGGGATCAGCTTCATCATCCCAGAGCTTTGGGAGGCCGAGACCAGTGGCTGGCCCGAGCATGAAGACCAAGACCTGCCCCAGCAACTCAGTGAGACCTTGACTCCACCCTTCATCTGAAATGAGCCAGGCGTGTGGCTCACGCCTGTTATTCCTGCTCCTCAGGAGGCCAGGGAAAGGCTCAATGGAGCCTGGCAGGCCAAGGCTGTGGTGACTGGGAGCAAGCTACTGTCCTCTAGCCTGGATGATAGAGTTAGACACCAAATCAAAGAATAAAAGGAATAAAGGAAAAACAGGAGGAGCATCCATTTGTGTATGGAGTTGGGATCATCCTAAACAGACAGATAATTTGGGAAGGAGGCCCCAGCCTTGAAACGAGAGTTCCCGAAATATGGTGAATCAGCAGACAATTGGGCTGTGGCTTTTGGAGGCCAAGGTGGGGGACTGCTGGAGCCCGGGATTTCAAGACCAGTTTGGTTCATGTAGTGAGTCCTCATCGCTCCCTGGGATGCAAACACTGGAGTTGTGTGGGTGGCACCCAGGGTCACGGATACACGGGATGCAGTGGACTCCTTCCCGGGGCTTTCCTTTGCATCACCCCCACCAACAGAACATGCCAGTCCAGGCCAAGCACCGTGGCTCACGGCCCTCAGTCCCGTGACCT
>NW_007176802.1:0-753 GCF_000164805.1 Carlito syrichta
CGGGTAACATAAGTAGAAGCTTTCTGGAGACATAGTGTCCCAGATTCTGGCTTCGTTCTCAGCAAAACGACCAAATGTTTCCCAGTGCCCTGGAAGTTCAGACTCTTGGCTTCCAATGGAAAGACTCCAGTGTATTCCTGTAGACTTGGAAGCCCAAAAATACCTTCTAAAATTGGTGCAACATCTAAACCCAAGAGCCTAATTCCGAATAGCTGAACTACCAGATGTTTCTGGCGTACGACTTAACCCTGAACTCAGGTCTCACATTCAAAAGAACCGAGATTATTACTTGTGTCCTGGAATTTCACGTTAGAGGATCCAGAATCTATAGGGACTTATAGTGCCATATTACCCTTTAAACTACCGAGAGGACCTGAATGTTGCTGGTTTTCTGGAATGAGTGATTCATAATATCCAAATAGGAAACAGCTCAGAAAAATGTGGGGACGTCGAAGCCCAGTGTTTTGTAGAACTTAGCAAGACGTCCTGTACATTTTTGGAATTGAGGACTCGTGGAAAACCAATTTTTTATTCTTCCTTAGATAGAGCCCCTGTAGTTTCCTGCATATGAGGTCTCTCGTTCCCCAGATTCCTGCTTCAAAATTCTGATACTTGTTTAGCCCTTATCAAGATACCCATTAGATTTTGGCATTGAAGACACGGGAAAACGAGATTCCTTATTCTTCCTTTGCAAGAGACTAGTTTTCTGTGTATAAGGACTCCCAATACCCAGATTACCGCTACGAAAACCTG
>NW_007176803.1:0-1116 GCF_000164805.1 Carlito syrichta
CTCTCTTCAGGTTTGCAGTCTTCTTGCTGTGAGTTCACATGACAGAGAAAGAGATCCATCTCTCTCTCTCTCTCACTTTGAGTTGGCATCTCACTCTGTTATCCAGGATGGTATGCGGTGGCACACTCATGGCCACCCCAGAGTTGACCTGCTGGGCTCAGGTGATCCTTCTGCCTCAACTTTCCAAGTTGCCAGAACTGCAGGTATGCGCTATTACACCTGGCTAATTTTTTGATTTATTGGAGAGATGGTGTCTTACCATGTTTTCCAGGCTGGTCTTGAACCGGGAGGCTCAGGCAATCCTCTTGCTTCAGGCTTCCCAAGTGTTGAGATTACAATCTTAAGCCATTGCACCGAGCCCTTTTTCTCTTTTTATAAGTGCATTAATCTCATCTTGAGGGCCCACCCTCATAACCTAGTCAAGCCCAAATTCCCTCCTAAAGGCTTCATTTACAAATGCCATCAAACTGGAGGTAGGGTTTCAATGCCTGAATTTGGGGGTGACACAGACCCTCAGTCTATTGCAAGAAGGAATAAATTATAGTGAGTTTTTGGAAAGTCCATGCCAATCTATATTCAAATATTGTATTTCTTTAAATCTTGTTATTTGTCATAATGATATTTGATGCCAAAAATATCATGTGTAGTAATATGTGTTTAGAATCTTATGCTAAATTTTAAAAAAACGTAATATTGACAGAACCTTCTTTTCAGACCTACATGTCATTTATACATTTCACTGGATAGTTTAGCTATTAAAACTATCTACCGGAGACGGGGCAAGATGGCGACGGCATAGGTGAACTTGTGAGATTCTCTGAACGGACCAAGACTGCAAACTGCTGAATAGACAGACTGTAAAACAGAGGGAAAAGTGAACAAAACCAGAAGACCCTCATAAGGAAGAACAGGTCATTGCAGAAGAGAAATAAAAGCAACCCCACCTTCCCTCAAAAACAGAATTGAAGAGGGGGAGGGAAAGGGGTAAAGGGAGAAAAATCTACAGAAATGAAGAAAAACCAAAAGAAGAGTATGGGTCTCTCCCAGACGCCTGGGAGAGCAGACACTGAGAAAATTGACTTTGGAATACAAACAATGCAAAGTCCCCAGAATGAG
>NW_007176804.1:0-1018 GCF_000164805.1 Carlito syrichta
TTTATTGCAAGAAGGAATAAATTATAGTGAGTTTTTGGAAAGTCCATGCAATCTATATTCAAATAATGTATTTCTTTAAATCTGTTATTTGTCATAATGATATTGATGCCAAAAATATCATGTGTAGTAATATGTGTTTAGAATCTTATGCTAAATTTTAAAAAAACGTAATATTGACAGAACCTTCTTTTCAGACCTACATCGTCATTTATACATTTCACTGGATAGTTTAGCTATTAAAACTATGAACCGGAGACGGGGCAAGATGGCGACGGCATAGGTGAACTTGTGAGATTCTCTGAACGGACCAAGACTGCAAACTGCTGAATAGACAGACTGTAAAACAGAGGGAAAAGTGAACAAAACCAGAAGACCCTCATAAGGAAGAACAGGTCATTGCAGAAGAGAAATAAAAGCAACCCCACCTTCCCTCAAAAACAGAATTGAAGAGGGGGAGGGAAAGGGGTAAAGGGAGAAAAATCTACAGAAATGAAGAAAAACCAAAAGAAGAGTATGGGTCTCTCCCAGACGCCTGGGAGAGCAGACACTGAGAAAATTGACTTTGGAATACAAACAATGAAAAGTCCCCAGAATGAAGGGTCTCAAAATGCAAATGCAGATATCAAAACAATAATGGAGAGACTAAAAAGAATTGAGGAGACACAAGAAGAAACTAGGAAGGAGCTGATATCTGAGATAACAGTAATAAAGAATACTGTGAATGAAATAAATAACAAATTGATAAGCATGGAAAGCAGAATTACCCAAGCAGAAGAAAGAATCTCAGAGCTTGAGGACCAAAATATAGAAATAACCCAAACTCTTAAAAACACAGAAAATAAGCTAAAAAAGACAGAACAAAACCTTCAAGAGATGAGTGACTACCTCAAGAGGCCTAACCTAAGAATAATCGGACTCCCTGAGGTAGAAAGAGAAACAGAGACCACATTGGAACAAACTTTCCACGAGATCATTCAAGAAAATTTCCCTCATCTATCAGTGATACAAAAAATTCAAA
>NW_007176805.1:0-769 GCF_000164805.1 Carlito syrichta
TAAAGAGACACCCCAATTGACAGTCACCATAGTGACAAAACTCCAACTGCTCATCAAACACTGATAAAAACAAACCAGCTACAGAAATGGTGCCCATTGCTTATGCGTACAGTCTGTGAAAAACACTAAAAACATAGCTGCCCCAAAAAGCCTTAACGTCCTAGACCTTGTCTACTGTGCAGGCCAAAGATCCATTGAAAAACAGATACACTCTCTTCTAAAGAGAAAAAAACAAAACAAAACACTTGACTCACAAATGGTGGCCACTTATAAAGACCTACAAATGTGCTAAACTGCCTTGCACTGGTTCACCATCATCCCAACAATCCCCCAGGTAAATAAGACGCTAAAACCCAAATTAATTTCTCAGTTTAACACAGGTGCCAACATTTTGGTCCTGGCTATCCATGTTAAAATCATATAGCCTTATCCAAAAAAATTTTCTCCTTTACACAAAAGGGGGGGGAAGAAGGAGACAAAACTTCAATTAGCCCTCCCCCACCGTCTTTGTTACAAAAAAGCAAGGTTTTTTTTTCTTTTCAAAATCTTTGGACTATCACTTTGGCTAAATAAGTAAATTTTACAAGAGTTGTGATTTTGTGTTATAACATGCTTTTAAAACTTTGGTACTTAAACACTTCAAGTTCTCGATTCAGTCTTGTTAGGGTGAGATAAAAACAAGCTCCAGGAACCACACCAACCCCACCCCCTTCTGAATTGCCTAAAGCCAGGTAAATTAATTTCACTAACAGCACTGCCAAATTGCGAA
>NW_007176806.1:0-844 GCF_000164805.1 Carlito syrichta
AATGGTGGCCACTTATAAAGACCTACAAATGTGCTAAACTGCCTTGCACTGGTTCACCATCATCCCAACAATCCCCCAGGTAAATAAGACGCTAAAACCCAAATTAATTTCTCAGTTTAACACAGGTGCCAACATTTTGGTCCTGGCTATCCATGTTAAAATCATATAGCCTTATCCAAAAAAATTTTCTCCTTTACACAAAAGGGGGGGGGGAAGAAGGAGACAAAACTTCAATTAGCCCTCCCCCACCGTCTTTGTTACAAAAAAGCAAGGTTTTTTTTTCTTTTCAAAATCTTTGGACTATCACTTTGGCTAAATAAGTAAATTTTACAATAGCTGTGATTTTGTGTTATAACATGCTTTTAAAACTTTGGTACTTAAACACTTCAAGTTCTCGATTCAGTCTTGCTAGGGTGAGATAAAAACAAGCTCCAGGAACCACACCAACCCCACCCCCTTCAGAATTGCCTAAAGCCAGGTAAATTAATTTCACTAACAGCACTGCCAAATTGCTAACAAACTCTAAGATCTCCTTGTAGACACAATGATTACCATCTAACATAGTATAAATGGCAAAATAGCCAGGGCTTCACCCTCTAACATATCAATTGTTGCAAAAGTATATCAGACCTATTATAAAAACAAAAGAAACTGTTTTCTCTTGCCAATGTTTACCTGTTGTAAATTCTCAATTTAAGCTGCAACCTAACTACATGTCTCTAATGTTAAAATACAACCGTAGATAATTTACAAAGGAATATTTCAATTTATGTTAAAAAATTAGAAGCTTTGGCTAAACATACATATAATGTACAGGACTACTTTCCCTTTTCAAAATTGCTTT
>NW_007176807.1:0-917 GCF_000164805.1 Carlito syrichta
CATTTTGGTCCTGGCTATCCATGTTAAAATCATATAGCCTTATCCAAAAAAATTTTCTCCTTTACACAAAAGGGGGGGGGGGAAGAAGGAGACAAAACTTCAATTAGCCCTCCCCCACCGTCTTTGTTACAAAAAAGCAAGGTTTTTTTTTCTTTTCAAAATCTTTGGACTATCACTTTGGCTAAATAAGTAAATTTTACAATAGCTGTGATTTTGTGTTATAACATGCTTTTAAAACTTTGGTACTTAAACACTTCAAGTTCTCGATTCAGTCTTGCTAGGGTGAGATAAAAACAAGCTCCAGGAACCACACCAACCCCACCCCCTTCTGAATTGCCTAAAGCCAGGTAAATTAATTTCACTAACAGCACTGCCAAATTGCTAACAAACTCTAAGATCTCCTTGTAGACACAATGATTACCATCTAACATAGTATAAATGGCAAAATAGCCAGGGCTTCACCCTCTAACATATCAATTGTTGCAAAAGTATATCAGACCTATTATAAAAACAAAAGAAACTGTTTTCTCTTGCCAATGTTTACCTGTTGTAAATTCTCAATTTAAGCTGCAACCTAACTACATGTCTCTAATGTTAAAATACAACCGTAGATAATTTACAAAGGAATATTTCAATTTATGTTAAAAAATTAGAAGCTTTGGCTAAACATACATATAATGTACAGGACTACTTTCCCTTTTTCAAAATTGCTTTTGGGACAATAGCCTTTCTCATCATTATTTGCTTAATAATTTTTGCCCGTGCTCTCACTTAATGTTTTATTAGATCCAAATAATATTCAGTTAAAGTCCTGCCGTTTCCTATTCATGCCCTTGGAAATAAATAGGTAGAGACATCTCTACAGCCCCATCTCCGCAGGAAGTAGATACATAAAAATGATTTTCACCCTGTTTCCC
>NW_007176808.1:0-677 GCF_000164805.1 Carlito syrichta
TAGCTAGGTAGCTAGGCAGTGAGTCAGCTGGCTATCCAGATGGCCTGTAAGTTAAATAAGCTAGTTTACATGGCTGACTAACCAGCTGGGTAGCTAGTTAAGTCAGCAGGGTAAAATCGGTTTTCAAGCCAGCTGGCTAGATTTTTAAAAAAGCTAGTTAAGTCAGATGGGCAGTCATGTGACTCGCTAGATATTTCAGCTACTGAAGTCAGCTGGCTAGCTAGGAAGCTAACTAGTTAAGTCAGCTAGATAAATCAGCGAGCTAGCTAATTAATTCACCTCGTTAAGTCAACTAGCTATATGATAGCTAGCTAGGTAGCTAGCAAGTTAAATCAGCTAGTTATGTCAGCTGGCTAGGTAGGTAGCTACCTAGTTAACTCAGCTAGTTAAGTCAGCAGCCTAGCTAGTTAAGTCAGTTAATTCAGCTGGATAGCCAGCTGCCTGAAATGATAGTTAGATAGATAAGTCTGCTGGCTAGCCAGTTGGCTAATTCTTTACATCAGCTGGATAAGTCAGCTTGCAAATCAGGGTGATACGTAGGTAGGTAGATAGTTAAGTAAGCTGGCTAGCCACCTGGCTATCTAGGGAGGTCAAGTAGTTAAGTCAGCTGGCTAACCAGCTGGCTAACGAGTTCAGTCACCTAGCCGCATCAGATGGCTAGCCAGCTGCTTAGCTTG
>NW_007176809.1:0-4294 GCF_000164805.1 Carlito syrichta
AGCCAGCTGAGTTAATTAGCAACCTATTCTGCTATCAAGTTGGATAGCCAACCGACTTAACTAGGTGAATAAACTAGCTAGCCAGCGGTATAGACTGCTGACATAACTATCCAGCTACCCAGCTAGCCACCTGTCTAACTAGCTGACTTTACTAGGTGACTTAACTAGCTAGCAAGCTAACTTAACTAGCTGAATTAACCACCTAGCTACAGTTCGCTTAACTAACTGACTTAACGAGCTACCTCACTGCCATAACTAGCTGACATATATTGCTAGATTCCTAGGTAACCAGCTGACTTAACTATCAGAAATAACTAGCCAACCAGCTGGATAGCCAACAGACTTAACGAGGTGACTTAACTAGCTAAGTAGCAGCTTGCCAACTGACTTAACTAACTGGCTTAACCAGCTAGTCAGCTGGCTGGCCAGGTGACTTAATTAGCTGGCCACCTATCTAGACAGCTGGCTAGCCTACTGACCTACCCAGCTGACTTAAGACACCAAGCTGGCTAGCCAGCTCACTTAACTAGCTAGATACCAACATAGCCTGCAGGATAGCCAGCTGACTTAACTATCTGACTTGAATAGCTAACCTGCTGGCTAGCAAGCTGACATATCTAGCTAGCTACCTGCCTAGCCAGCTGGCTAGACAGCTGATTAAATTAGCTGACTTAGCCAGCTAGCCAGTTGGCTAGCCAGTTGACAACACGCTGACATCACTAGCTATCCTGATAGCTATCTAGATGACTTAACTAGCTAGCTACATACATTGCCAGTTGGCAAGCCAGCTGTATTAACTAGCTGATTTAACCAGCTTGCCAGCTCACTAGCCAACTGACTTAACTAGCTCGCTACCTATCTAGCCTTCTGGCTAGACAGCTGACAACTAGCTGAGTTAACTAGCTAGCTACCCAGCTGGACAGCTGACATATAATTAGCTAACTAGCTAGCTATATAACTGCCAGCTGACTTAAATAGTTATCTAACCAGCTAGCTTCCTAGCTAACAAGCTGACTTAAATTGTTAGCAGCCTAGCTAGCTTGATGACTTAACCAGCTTGCTAACTAGTAAACTTACTCGTTATCTAACATGCTAGCTGCCTGACTTAATCATCTGACTTAACGCGTTAACTAAAGAGCTAGCTAGCTGACTCACCCAGTGGACTTATCTTCTTAGCTAACTAGTTAACTTGCCTACTCAACTAGCTGACACAACCCGTTTACCTACTAGCTAGCTTGCCTACTCAACAAGCTGACACAACCCGTTTGCTAACTAGCCAGCTAGCTGACTCAGCCAGCTGGCTTAACCCGTTAACTACATAACTACCTCACTCAACCTGCTAACTTAACCCATTAGCTAACTAGCTAGCTAAATGTCTTAACCATCTGACTAAATTAGAAAGCTGACTTAACTAGATGACTTAGCTATCTGACTTTACTTAGCTAGCTGATTTAACTGGCTGACTTAACAAGTTAGCTAGCTGACAACTACCTGAGTTGAACAGTTAACTATTTAGCTAGCTGAATAACTAGCTGCTTTAATAATTATCTAACTAGTTAGGTAGCAGACTTAAGTAGGTGACTTAAATAGTTAGCTAACTAGTGAGCTAGCTGACTTAGCTTGCTTACTTACCTAGCTAGCTGGTTAGCTAGCTGACTTAACTAGTTGGCTAACGAGATAGCTAGCTGACTTAACGAGTTGGTTAATGAGCTAGCCAACTGTTATAACTCGTTATTAAACGAGTTAACTAGCTGACTTAACTAGTTGGTTAATGAGTTAGCTAGGTGAATTAACTTGTGGGCTGACGAGTCGGCTGACTACTTAGATTGTTTAACACATTGGCTGCCTACTTTCCCGACTTGTTAGCTGGCTTGACAAGTCGGCCAACTAGTCGGTCGCCTAGTTAACTGTGTTAACAAGATGACCGATGAGTTGGCCTACTAATTATCAATGTTAACTAGTTGCCTGCTCATTTGCTGAATTAAATTGTGGGCTGACGTATTGGCCAACTACTTAGATTGTTTAACACGTTGGCTGCCTACTCGCCCGACATTTTAGCTGGCTTGACTAGTCGACCGTCTAGTTAGCTGTGTTAACAAGATGACTGACGAGTTGGCCCACTAGTTAGCAATGTTAACTAGCTGTCTGCTCGTTTGCTGACCTAACTAGTTGGCCGACTAGTTGGCCACATGTTATCTGATCTAACTAGTCAGCTGACAAGTTAGCTTTGTTAACTTCTCAGCAGACAACTTGGTTGACTAGTCGGATAACTGTTTATCTCACTTTACTACTTGGACGGCTTGTTGGACTGATTACCTGACTTAATTTGTCAGCCTGCACATGAGCCAACATGTGACCTGAATTAACTAGTCAGTGGGTGAGAGTGCTGACTAGTCACGTTACTTATCAAGTCTGGAAGCGAGTGAGTCAACTGGTAAACCAACTTAAGTAGTCAGCCAGCAAGTAAGCCAACTGGTCAGCTGACTTAACTAACTTGCTGGTGAGTGAGCTGACCGATAAGCTGACTTTAGTTGACTGGTCAGTGAGCCGACTGGTTAGAAGAATTAAATAATCAGCTGGTGAGTGAGCAGAATGGTGAGCTGAATTAACGAGTTGGCCATCGAGTGAGCTGATGGGTGAGATGCCTTAACTAGTCGGCCAGCATGAGAGCCATTGGTGAACTGACGTAAGTAGTTGACTGGCGAGGATGCCAAATAGTTAGCTGTCCTGTTGGCCTGCGAGCAAGCCGATGTGTTAGTTGAACTTTTTGCTGGCGAGTGAGCCAACTAGATTGCTGACCGGTTGGCAGGTGAGCGAGCAGACTACTTAGCTAACCTGATGGAAAGTGAGAGAGGCAACTAGTTAGCTGACTGACTTGCTGAGTTGCTAGCCCACTAGTTAGCTTAGTAACTAGCTGATTTGCTAACTGACTTAACTAGATAGCTGACTAGTTAGCTGGCTATGTGGCTGACATAACTAGCTAGCAAACAAACTATCTAGCTGTCTATCTAGCTGACTTAACTAGCTAGCAAAATTGGCTAGTTAGCTGGCTTCCTGACTTAACTATCTAGCTGATTAGTTAGTTGACTAGATAGCTGACATAAATAGCTAACTGACAAGAAACCTGAACACCTAACGGACTTAACTAGATAGCTGAGTAGTTAGGTGACTTGCTAGCTGACTTAAGAAGCTAGCCGCCTAGGTTGCTAACTTAACTAGCTGACTAGCTAGCTGGCTGGCCAGGTGGCTTGCCAGCCAACTTAACTGGCTAGCTACCTGGTTGTCTAGATGGCTAGCCAGCTGGGTTAACTAGCTAGCTACATGGCTGGCTAGTTGGCTAGGCATATGTCTAGGTATTTGAAAGGCTGGCCAGCTGGCTAGCTACCTGAGTTAAATAACAAGTCGTCTGGTAGGACAGTCTGATAGCCAACCAGCTTAACTACCCAGCCACACTGCTTGTCAGCTGGTTAGCCAACCACTTAACTATATGGCCATCTACCTTACCAGCCTGTTATCCAGCCATCTTAACTTGCCAGCCACCTAGCTAACCAGCCATTGAACCAGCTGATTTAACTAGCTGACTTAAGTAGATAGACATCTGGCTAGCCAGCTGGCTTAACTAGCTAGCCACCAAGATAGCCAGGCAGCAAGCCAGCACTCTTAACTAGCTGACTTAACTAGCTAGCCAGCAGGCTAACCAGCTGACTTAATTTGCTAGCTACCTACCTAGCCAGGTGGCTAGCCAGTTGACTTAACTAGCTCATGTAACAAGCTAGAGAGCTGGCTAGAAAGCTGACTTAACCAACTGGCTACCTTGCTAGCCAGATGGTTAGCCACATGAATTAACTAGCTGGCTTAGCAAGCTAAGCAGCTGGCTAGCCATCTGATGCAACTAGGTGACTGAACTCGTTAGCCAGCTGGTTAGCCAGCTGACTTAACTAGTTGACATCACGAGATAGCCAGGTGGCTAGCCAGCTTACTTAACTATCTACCTACCTACGTATCACCCTGGTTTGCAAGCTGACTTATCCAGCTGATGTAAAGAATTAGCCAACTGGCTAGCCAGCAGACTTATCTATCTAACTATCATTTCAGGCAGCTGGCTATCCAGCTGAATTAACTGACTTAACTAGCTAGGCTGCTGACTTAACTAGCTGAGTTAACTAGGTAGCTACCTACCTAGCCAGCTGACATAACTAGCTGATTTAACTTGCTAGCTACCTAGCTAGCTATCATATAGCTAGTTGACTTAACGAGGTGAATTAATTAGCTAGCTCGCTGATTTATCTAGCTG
>NW_007176809.1:4375-5252 GCF_000164805.1 Carlito syrichta
AATTTAAGTCATCTGGCTGGCCAGGTAGCCAGCCAGCTAGCTAGTCAGCTAGCTAGCCAGCTAGCTTTTTAAGTCAGCTAGCTAGTCAGTTAACTGTTCAGTTAGCTAGTTAAATAAGCTAGCTAGTCAGGTTGCTTGTCCATTATCTAGTTAAGTCAACTAGCTAGTCAGCTGGATAATTAAGTCAACTAGACAGCTAACTAGCCAGTTAACTACCTAGTTAAGTCAGCTTGCTAGACAGCTAGATAGCTTATTTGCTATCTAGTTATATAAGCTAGTCAGCTAGCTAGTTAAGTCAGCTAGCAAACCAGTTAATACTTGGCTAACTAGTCGACTAGCAACTCAAATAGCTGATCAGCTATCTAGTGGGCTCACTCACTTTCCATCTGGTCAGCTAAATATTTGGCTCACTCACCTGCCAACCTGTCAGCAAACTAGTTGGCTCACTCCCCAGCCAACAGGTCAACTAACTTGTCAACTCACTCACAGGCCAACAAGTCAGCGAAATAGTCAGCTTACTCGCCAGTTGATTAAATTCCCCTGACCTGTCATCTCCCACTCTGTCTGACTAGTTAAGTCAGCTGACCACTCTAATCACCAAACAGCTGAGTAGTTAAGTCAGTTGACCAATCTACTCACTCATCAGTGAACTAGTTAATTCAGCTAACCAGTTAACTCACTCACCGGTTGACTAATTATGTCAGTTAACATGTCAGCTCACTTGCTGGCTGACTAGTTAAGTCAGCTTACTGGTCAGCCTACTAGCTGTCCAATAGTTAAGTTAGCTAACCAATCATCTGACTATTAGGTCAAATATCAGTAGACAATTTAGTCAGCTACTAATTGGCCGACTAGTTATGTCAACTAACTAGTCCCC
>NW_007176809.1:5272-13037 GCF_000164805.1 Carlito syrichta
TCTTGCCAGTGCACTGACTTAATTAGGTGACTTAACTAGCTAGCCAGCTGTCTAGCCATCTGACTTAACTAGATAGCTACCCTCATAGGCAGCTGGCTAGCCAGCTGATTTAACTAACTAACTTAACCAGCTAGCCAGTTGATAAACTAGCTGACTTAATTAGCTAGCTACCTAGTTGTCCATCTAAATAAACTAGCTGATTTAACTAGCTAGCTACCTATCTAGCAAGGTGGCTGGTCAGCTGACTTGACTATCTGACTTAGTTAACCAGCTGGATGGCCAGCTGAATTAACCAGGTAGCAAGCTGGCACAAGTAGCTGACTTAACTAGTTAGCCAGGTGGCTACCCAAGCTGGCTATTTAAGCTGACTGGTTAGCCAGGTAGCCTGTTCACTAGCTAGCTAGCCTGCTGCCTTGCCAGCTAGCCAGCCAGGTAGCTAGCTAGTTAAGACAGCTGGCTAGCTGTCTAGCCAACAAAGTAGCTAGCAATTTAAGTCATCTGGCTGGCCAGGTAGCCAGCCAGCTAGCTAGTCAGCTAGCTAGCCAGCTAGCTTTTTAAGTCAGCTAGCTAGTCAGCTAACTGTTCAGCTAGCTAGTTAAATAAGCTATCTAGTCAGGTTGCTTGTCCATTATCTAGTTAAGTCAACTAGCTAGTCAGCTAGATAATTAAGTCAGCTAGACAGCTAAATAGCCAGTTAACTACCTAGTTAAGTCAGCTTGCTAGACAGCTAGATAGCTTATTTGCTATCTAGTTATATAAGCTAGTCAGCTAGCTAGTTAAGTCAGCTAGCAACCCAGTTAATACTTGGCTAACTAGTCGACTAGCAACTCAAATAGCTGATCAGCTATCTAGTGGGCTCACTCACTTTCCATCTGGTCAGCTAAATATTTGGCTCACTCGCCTGCCAACCTGTCAGCAAACTAGTTGGCTCACTCCCCAGCCAACGGGTCAACTAACTTGTCAACTCGCTCACAGGCCAACAAGTCAGCAAAATAGTCAGCTTACTCGCCAGTTGATTAAATTCCCCTGACCTGTCATCTCCCACTCTGTCTGACTAGTTAAGTCAGCTGACCACTCTAATCACCAAACAGCTGAGTAGTTAAGTCAGTTGACCAATCTACTCACTCGTCAGTGAACTAGTTAATTCAGCTAACCAGTTAACTCACTCACCGGTTGACTAGTTATGTCAGTTAACATGTCGGCTCACTTGCTGGCTGACTAGTTAAGTCAGCTTACCGGTCAGCCTACTAGCTGTCCAATAGTTAAGTTAGCTAACCAATCATCTTACTATTAGGCCAAATATCAGTAGACAATTTAGGTCAGCTAACTAATTGGCCGACTAGTTATGTCAACTAACTAGTCCCCCAAATACTTGAATGACTAGGACAGCAAATTAGTCTACCAACTAGTTAACAGAGCTAATTAGTGGGACAACTAGTCAACCAGTTAACCCAGCTAAATAGTCGGACGAGTATTTGGCCAACATTTTATGGCAGCAAACAAGTCGGCCGAGAAGTCAGCCAATGTAATAAGCCAGCTAACTAATCAGCCGACTCATCAGCCAACAAGTTGTCACCTAGCTAACTCGTTGTCCAACTAGATAATTGAGTTAGATATCTCGTTTACCAACTAGTTAAAAGAGTTGGCTAACTCGTTAAACAAATTATTAAGTCAGCTAGCTATCTCATTAGCCAACTAGTTAAATCAGTTAGCTAAGTCTGCTAGCTAACCAGCTAGCTAACTAAGTCAGCTAGCAAAATCAGCTAGCTCACTTGTTAGCTAAATTTAGGTCAGATATTTAAGTCTGCTTCCGGACTAGTTAGCTAATTAATTAACACAACTAGTTATACAGCTAATTAAATGGTTAGCTAACACTTTAATTCACATAGTTAAGTGTGGTAACTAACTAGGAAGTCTGCCAGTTAAGTCAGTTAGCTAAGTCAGTTTTCTAATATTGTCAGCTTATTAGGACAGCTGGCTAGCTATTTAAATAACGGGTTAAGTCAGCAGGTTGAGTCAGGTCGATTAGCTAGTTAACTAACGTATAAAGTCAGCTGGTTGAATCAGCTAGGTAGCAAGTTAGGAAATAGGTTGGGTCAGTAGGTTGAGTAGGCTAGCTAGCTAGTTAGCTAACGAGTTAAGTCAGCTGGATGAGTCAGCTAGCTACCTAGCCAGCTAAAGATTTAAGTCATCTGGTTATGTCAGCTAGCTAGCCCATAGCTAATGAATTAAGATAATGAAGTCACTTAGCTACCGTGTTATATAATGAGTAAGTTAACTAGTTAGCTAGCTGGCTAAATCAGCTAGCTAGCTAGGCAGCTAACTATTTAAGTCAGGTGGCTAGCTAGGTAGCTAGCTAGTTAGCTAACTAATTCAGCTGTCTAGCTAGGTAGCTTGCTAGTTTAGTCCGCTACTTAAGTCAGTTGGCTAGCCAGCTGGCTAGCAAGGTAGCGAGCTAGTTAAGTCAGTTGGCTAACCAGCTGGCTAGCTGGTTAATTAAGCTAGTTAAGAGAGATGGAAAGTCAACTGACAAGGTAGCTAGCTAGCTAGTTAGTCAGTTAGATAGATACCTAGCTAGCTAGTGATGTCAGTGAATTAAGTCAACTGGCTAGCCAACTGTCTACCTGGTTAAGTCAGCTAGTTTAGTCAGCTGTCAAGCCAGCTGGATAGTTATGTAGCTATCTAGATAAGTCAGCATGCTAGACTGCAGGTTAGCAGTTCAAGTCAGCTAGTTAAGTCAGTTGGTTAGCCTGCTGGCTAGGTAGGCAGCTAGCTAGTTAAATGAGCTGGCTACCCAGGTTGCTATCTTCAGTTAGCTATGAAATCAACTGGCTAGCAAGCTGGCTAGATAGAGAGCCAGCTAGTTGAGTCAGCTGGCTAGGCAGCTGACTAGCTGTTTAAGTCAGCTAGTTAAGTCAGTTGACAACCAGCTGGCTAGCTAGTTAAGACAGCTCATTATGTCTGTTGGCTATACAGCTGGTTAGCTAGTTAAAAAGCTAGTCAAGTCAGATGGCTATCCATCTGATTAGCGAGTTATTTCAGCTAGCTAAATCAGCTGGCTAGCTAGGAAGCTAGATATATAAGTAAGTTAGTTATGCCAGCTAGCTAGCTAGTTAAGTCAGCTGACTAGCTAGATAGCTAGCTAGGTAGGTAGCTAATTGAGCCAGCTAGTAAATGCAGCTGACTAGCTAGGTTGCTAGCTGCTTAATTCAGCTAGTTAAGTGAGCTTGATAGCTAGTTACATCAGCGAGTTTACTCAGCTGGCTAGCCAGCTGCCTAGCTATGTAACAAGCTAATTAAGTCAACTGGCTAGCCAGTTAGATAGCTAATTAAGTAACCTTGTTAAGTCAGCTCACTAGCAAGCTGAATAGCTAGGTAGGTAGGTAAAATCACCTGGCAAGACAGCAGGCTATGTAGGTAGCTAGCTAGTTATTTCAGCTGGCTATACAGGTGACTAACTAGGTAGCTAGGCAGATAATTCGCCTGCTACACAGCTGGCTACTTGATTAAGTAAACTAGTTAAGTCAGCTGGCTAGCCAGCTGGCTGACTAGGTAGTAAGCAAGTTAAGTCAGCTGGCTAGCCAGCTGGCTAGCTAGTTAAGTCAACTAGCTAATTCAGTTGGCTTCCCAGCTGACTGCATAGGTAGCTAGCTAGTTAAGTCAGCTGTCTAGTTAGTTGGCTACCTGAATTAACAAGACTGGTATCTAGCTAACTATCCATCTGACTGCCCATCTAACTTAATTAATTGACTTAACCAGCTAGCAAGCTGGCACATGTAGGTGACTTATCTAGTTAGCCAGTTGGCTAGCCAGATGACTTAACTAGCTCTATACCTAGCTAGCTAGCTGGCTAGTCAGCAGACTTTACTAGCTGACTTAATTAGCTAGCCAGCTGGCTAGTCAACTGACAACAATTTCACTAACTAGCTAGCCAGCTGAATAGCCAGCTGACTTAACTACCAGACTTAAATAGCTGGTCTGCTTGCTACACAGCTGAATTAACTAGATTGCTATATAGCTAGCAAGCTGGCTATCTAGCTGACTTTAATAGGTGACTTAACGAGCTAGTCAGCTGACTAGACAGCTGACTTAAGTAGCAAGCTCCCTAGCTAGACAGTTGGCTATACAGATGACTTAACTAGGTGGCTTAAATAGCTAGCCAGTGCAGTAGAGAGCTGTTTTAACTATCTAGCTACCTAGTTAGCCAGCTGTATAGCCACCTCACTTAACTAGGTGACATATGTACCTAGCCAGCTGGCTATCAGGCTGACCTAACTGCCTAGTTACCTAGCTAGACAGATAGATAGTCCGCTGAATTAACTAGCTAGCTAACTACATAGCCTGCCGGCTTGTCAGCTGACTTAACTGCCTAGCTACCTACCTAACCAGCTGGCTAGTTAGCTGGCTATCAGGCTGACCTAACTGCCTAGTTACCTAGCTAGACAGATAGATAGTCCGCTGAATTAACTAGCTAGCTAACTACATAGCCTGCCGGCTTGTCAGCTGACTTAACTGCCTAGCTACCTACCTAACCAGCTGGCTAGTTAGCTGACTTACCTAGGTTACTTAACTATCTAGCTAACTGGCTAATCAGCTGACTTCAGTAGCTAGCTTCCCAGCTAGGAAGCTGGCTAGGCTGCTGACTAGCTTGCTGACTTAACTAGCTAGAAAACTGACTTAACTGGCTGACTTAACCAGTTAGCTACCTAGTTTGCCAGCTGTCTTAACTAACTAGCTTAACTAGCTAGCTACCTACCTAGCTGTCTAGATAGCCAGCTGACTTAACTAGCTGAATTAACTAGCTAGCTCACTGGACATAACTAGCTGTCTTATATGGCTAGCTTCCTATCTAGCCAGTTGAATTAGCTAACTGAAATAACTAGCTAGCCTGATGGATAGCCATCTGACTTAACTAGCTTTTTAACTAACTAACCAGCTGAATAGCCAACTGTCTTAACGAGCTGACTTAACTAACTAGCCAGCTGGTTTCCACCTGACTTAACTAGCTGAGTTAACCAGCTAGTCAGCTGGCTAGCCAGCTGACATATCTAGCTGACTGCCTATCTAGCAAGCTGACTAGCCACTGACTTAATTTGCTGTCTGAAGCTAGCAAGATGGCTAGCCAGCTCACTTAACTAGCTAGCTACCTACCTTACCAGAAGGCTAGTCTGCTGACTTAACTAGCTGACTTGAACAGCTAGTCTGCTGGCTAGCAGCTGACTTATCTAGCTAGCTACCTACCTAGCCATCTGGCTAGACAGATGACTAAACTAGCTGACTTAACCAGCTAGTCAGTTTGCTAGCCAGCTTACTTAACTCGAAGATATCACTATCTAGCTATGTAGCTATCTAGCTGACTTAACTAGCTAGCTACCTCTGACTTGCCAGTTGGTTAGCCAGTTGATTTAAGTTGCTGAATTAACTAGCTAGCCAGCTGGCTAGCCAACTGACTTAACTATGTCACTACCTAGCTAACCAGTTGGCCAGACAGCTGATTTAATTAGCTGAATTAACTATCTAGTTGCCTAGCAAGAGAGCAGACTTAAATTTTTGGCTAACTAACTCGCTACCTAGCTACCAGCTGATTTAAACAGTTAGCTAACTAGCTAGCTACATACCTAACAAGCTGACTTAAATAATTAGCTGCTTAGCTAGCTAGCTTATTTAGCCAGCTAGCTAACCAGTTAGATTACCTGTTATCTAACGTGCTAGCTAGCTGACTTAATCTTCCGACTTAACTCATTAGCTAATGAGCTTCCCAGGTGACTCAAGCAGCTGACTTAACTCATTAGCTAACGAGCTACCAAGCTGACTCAACCAGCTGACTTAACTCGTTAGCTAACTAGCTAGCTAGCCTACTCAACCAGCTGACTCAACACGTTTGCTAACTAGCAAGCTAGATGACACAACCAGCTGACTTAAACAGTTAGTTAACTAGCTAACTACCTGACTCAACCTGCTGACATAACCCATTAGCTAACTAGCTAGCTAGCTGTCTTAACCAGCTGACTTAATTAGAAAGCTCACTTAACTAGCTGAAATAAGTAGGTGACTTAACTAATTAGGTAACTGACTTAACTGACCAACTTAACTCGTTAACTAGTTCACTTAAATACCTGAATTATATAGTTAGATTACTATTTAACTAGCTGAATAACCAGCTAACTTAACTAATTAGCTAACTAGTTAGGTAGCAGTCTTAAGCAGCTGACTTAAATATTTAGCTAACTAGTGAGCTACCAGACTTAGCTAGCTGATTTAACTAGCTAAATTAACTAGTTGTCTAACGAGATATCTAGTTGACTTAACGAGTTGGTTAATGAGTTAGCTACATGTTTTAACTAGTTGGTAAACTAGTTAACTAGCTGCATTAACTAGTTGTTTAATGAGTTAGGTGGTAATTTAACTTGTTAGGTGGTAATTTAACTTGTTGGCAAAATAGTTAGCTGTTTTAACATGTTGGCTGACTACATGATCGACTTTTTTTAGCTTAACAAGTTGGCTGAGTAGTCAGCAGACTAGTTAACTGGGTTAGATAGTTGACTAACGAGTTGGCCCACTAATCAGCTCTGTTAGCTAGTTGGATGGCAGGTGTGCTGACCTAACTAGACGGCAGATTATTAGGCTGATTAGTTAGATGGCCTAACATGTTGGCAACTAGTTAGCTGAACTAACTTGTCGGCAATCAAGTTGGCCATGTAGTCATCTGATTGGTTAGCTGAATGAACTAGTGGACTGGCTAGATGACCAACCGGTTAGCTGAGTTAACTAATCAGCCAGTGAGTAAGCCGACAGGTGAGCTGTTTTAACTAATTTTCTGGCGAGTCATTTGACAGGTCATCTGACCTAACTAGTCAGCCGGCGAGTGAGGTGACTGGTGAGCTGACTTTATTTGGCTGGTGTGTGAACTGACTAGTGAGCTGACTTTAGTCGATTGGCAAGTGAGCCAACTGGTCATAGGACATAACTAGTTGGTCAGCCAGGGATCCAATTGGTGAGCAGATTTAACTAGTAAACCGGTGTGTGAGGTGACAGGTGACCTGCCTTAAGTAGTCAGCTGGTGAGCAAGCCAACTGGTGAGCTGATTTAACTAGTCAGGTAGAGAGCAAGCCAACTAGCAAGCTAACCTGTTGGCCTGTGAGAGAGCTGACTTGTTAGTTGACCTGCTGGCTGTTGAGGGAGATGACTAGCTTGCTGACCAGTTGGCAGACAATGGAGCCAACTAGTTAGCTGATCTGATGGAAAGTGAGTGATCACACTAGTTACCAGCTAGCTGAGTTTCTAGTCAATTAGTTAGCTAAGTAACTAGCTGATTTGCTAGCTGACTTATCTAGTTAGCTGACTAGCTACCTGGCTATCTAGCTGACATAACTGGATGCCAAACAAGCTACTACCTGTCTAGCTAGCTGACTTAACTAGCTAGCTAGCTGGCTAGTTAGTTGGATAGCTGACTTAACTATCTAGTTGACTAGCTAGCTGGCTGACTAGCAAGCTGAATAGCTAGCTGACTTAACTAGCTAGCTGAATAGTTAGCTGACTTGCTAACTGACTTAACTAGTTAGCTGGATAGCTAGCTGACTTAAGTAGTTGACTAGTAATTTGGCTGGATAGTTGACTAGCCAGCTGACTTAAATAGCTATCCAAATGTTTGGCTACACTGCTAGCCATCTGGCTTAGCTAGCTAGCTACCTGACTGGTTAAATATCTAGGGAGCTAGCTAGCCAGCTAGCGGGCTCACCAGCTGGCTAGCCAGCAGGTTTAATTA
>NW_007176810.1:0-850 GCF_000164805.1 Carlito syrichta
AAAAAGGAAGTTTGAGTTGACTTGGCAGGCAATTTTTCACTCCTTGATAGCACAATCAGAAATTGATTAAATACCTCTTTGTGTAACAGTGATTGAGCATTATGAGTATTAAAAATTCCAGTTCCCATGAGCATGTCTTTCTCAATTATAAATGTACCTGGAAGTCAATTTAAGTTTTGAGTCACTTGGAATTGTAACTGGTCCTCATATTCTGTAAGTAGGCACCTCCAGACAAGCAGCTTTTGGCCAATTGTTGCCAGTCAAGGGTAGTCATTCATCGAGAAGCAAACTGATCTAAAATAGTGAATGTATAAGGGGCTGGAGGGCCATGTTTTGCACTTGCCTCTCTTAGCTCTTTTACTAATTTGTAGGGCAGTGCTTCCCAGACTCTTACATGTTCTCCATTGTTACCAGGTGTGAGAACTATAGGAAAGCCTGCTGAAAGACTGTAATCTCCCTCTTTTTCTGCTTCAACTCGAGCTGCCTGTATACCAAACAGATAAGGAGTAACTGGTTCTAAAGGCAAAGACATTTGCTTGCCTGGAAAAACCTGTAAGGGAGGCTTATTAGAGTAGTTAAATGAGTGGCTTACAGCAGGAGTATGAGTATATGTTTGAAGGGAGTCACCTTCCGTGTTTTCCTCACCTGAGGGGCCTGTGGAACAATTGTATCATCAGTTGAAGGTGGTGCAGAGGTGGGGCAAAGAGGAAAGTATCAGAGTCCTTTTCATCATCATATTCAGCAGTCTTCTTGGAGAGAAACTTATCATAATCATGCTGTGGGTCTAAAGCATCTTTAATTGAATTCCACAAGAAAAAAGCATCAGAGGGAACTTTATCAGGACCATGGT
>NW_007176811.1:0-1260 GCF_000164805.1 Carlito syrichta
CCGAACCAACCCCAAAAGCAAAAGAAAGACCAAAAAAAAAAAAAAAAAAAAAAGAAAAAACCAAGTGGAAGAACAATAACTCAATAAGAACTCCATGATAGGGATGAACTCTCACATTTCAATAATTAGTCTGAATGTGAATGGACTAAACGCACCACTGAAAAGACATAGAATGACAAAATGGATAAAATATCACCAGGCAACAATATACTGCCTTCAAGAGACCCATCTCACTAGAAAGGACATACACAGACTCAAAGTAAGAGGATGGGAAACAAATTTTCAGGCGAATGGAACACAAAAGAAAGGAGGAGTCGCGATCCTAATTTCAGACAAAATACCATTTAAGCTATCAAAAATTAAAAAAGATACAGAGGGCCACTACATAATGATAAAAGGTTCACTCCATCAACAAGAAATATCTATCCTAAACATATATGCACCCAACATAGGCGCACCAACATTCATAAAGCAACTTCTAGGAAAACTAAAGAAAGACATTGACTCTAACACCATAATAACTGGGGACTTTAATACACCACTCACAACCTTAGACAGATCATCAGGACAAAAAATCAGCAAGGAGATCCGGAACCTCAATGAGACTCTGGACCAAATGGACTTAATTGATACCTATAGAACACTCCATCCAAAGACCACAGAATACACATTCTACTCATCACCACATGGAACATATTCTAAGATCGACCACATAATTGGACACAAATCAAGTATAAGCAAATTTAAAAGGACTGAAATTCTGCCATGCACCTTCTCGGACCACAGTGGAATAAAAATAAACATTGACACCAACAAAGTCCCCCCAAAACCCACAAAGACATGGACACTAAACAGCATGATGCTAAATAACTCCTGGGTCAATGATGACATCAAAATAGAGATCAAAAGATACCTGGAAACAAATGAAAATAAAGAAACATCTTACCAAAATCTCTGGGATGCCTTAAAAGCTGTAATAAGAGGGGAATTTATATCCCTACAAACACACATGAGGAAAATGGAAGGAACAGAAATTGACAACCTAACAAGCCACCTAAAGAAGCTGGAAAAGCAAGACCACAAAAACCCTAATTTCAGCAGAAGAATCCAGATCACCAAAATAAAAGCCCAAATCCAGGACATAGAAGACAAAAAGATAATACAAAAAATCAATGAAACAAAAAGCTGGTTCTTCGAAAGGGTAAAACAAGATTGATGGTCCCCTAGCTAGACTGACCAAGAAAAAACGAGAAAAAAACC
>NW_007176812.1:0-490 GCF_000164805.1 Carlito syrichta
AAAGATCCAACAAAGAAAGAGAATCTACAGGCCAATATCTATGATGAACATAGATGCTAAAATTCTCAACAAGATCATAGCAAACCGGATTCAGCAATACATCTCAAAAATCATCCACCATGACCAAGTAGGCTTCATTCCTGGGATGCAAGGCTGGTTCAAAATTCGTAAAACCATAAATGCAATTAAATACATCAACAGATGTCAAAACAAAAACCACATGATCATATCATTAGATGCAGAAAAAGCTTTTGATAAAATCGAACACCCCTTCTTGATAAAAACCCTTGAACATCTAGGCATACGGGGAACATACCTCAAAATAGTAAAAGCCATCTACGAGAAACCCACAGCCAGCATACTCCTAAATGGACAAAAATTGGAACCAATTCCCCTGAAAACTGGATCTAGACAAGGATGCCCACTCTCACCCCTCCTGTTCAACATAGTATTGGAAGTCCTGGCTAGAGCAATCAGAGAAGAGGAGGCG
>NW_007176813.1:0-391 GCF_000164805.1 Carlito syrichta
AAACCACATGATCATATCACTAGATGCAGAAAAAGCTTTTGATTAAATCCAGCACTCCTTCTTGATAAAAACCCTTGAACATCTAGGCATACGGGGAACATACCTCAAAATAGTAAAAACCATGTACGAGAAACCCACAGCCAGCATACTCCTAAATGGACAAAAATTGGAACCAATTCCCCTGAAAACTGGATGTAGACAAGGATGCCCACTCTCTCCCCTCCTGTTCAACATAGTATTGGAAGTCCTGGCTAAAGCAATCAGAGAAGAGGAGGCAATCAGAGGTATTCAAATAGGAAAAGAGGAAGTCAAGTTCTCTCTATGCAGATGATATGATGGTGTACCTTGAAAACCCAAGAGAATCTGTCAAAGGCCTCCTTACATTGATAAA
>NW_007176814.1:0-967 GCF_000164805.1 Carlito syrichta
GGGAACATACCTCAAAAATAGTAAAAACCATGTACGAGAAACTCACAGCCAGCATACTCGTAAATGGACAAAAATCGGAATCAATTCCCCTGAAAACTGGAACTAGACAAGGATGCCCACTCTCTCCCCTCCTGTTCAACATAGTATTGGAAGTCCTGGCTAAAGCAATCAGAGAAGAGGAGGCAATCAGAGGTATTCAAATAGGAAAAGAGGAAGTCAAGTTATCTCTCTATGCAGATGACATGATGGTGTACCTTGAAAACCCAAGAGAATCTGTCAAAGGTCTCCTTACATTGATAAAAGCCTTTGGCAAAGTCTCAGGATACAAAATAAATGTACAAAAGACAATCGCATTTCTCTACACCAATAATAAACAAATAGAAACCCAAATAAAAAACTCCAGTCAGAATGGCAATTATCAACAACTCAAAAAATAACAGCTGCTGGAGAGGGTGTGGTGAAAAGGGAACACTTCTACACTGTTGGTGGGAGTGTAAACTAGTGCAACCTCTGTGGAAAGCAGTGTGGTGATTCCTAAAAGCTCTAAAAATTGACCTTCCATATGACCCCACAATCCCCCTACTGGGAATATACCCTGAAGAACACAAATCACTCTATAAAAAAGATACCTCCACACATATGTTTATCGCAGCATTGTTCACAATAGCAAGAACCTGGAAACAACCATGCTGCCCATCAAAAGAGGACTGGATTAAAAAAATGTGGTACATATACACGATGGAATACTACGCAGCCATAAAAAAGAACAAAATCATGAATTTCGCTGCAACCTGGATGGAACTAGAGTCTATAATACTGAGTGACCTCTCACAAAAACAAAGATCCGAATATCGCATGTTCTCACTCATATAATGGACCTTGAACATCCAATGCAATACTATAAGAAAATGACTGATGGTACTGGGAAACTATGGGGGGGAGGGGGATGGGATTAACAGTAGCAAAT
>NW_007176815.1:0-2833 GCF_000164805.1 Carlito syrichta
GCTTGCTGATCAGCAGGTTAGCTAAGTATTTAGGTAGTTAAGTCAGCTGGCAAGCCAGCGTGCTATGTATATAGGTAGCTAGTTAAGTCAGCTCACTAGCCATTCGGCATCTAGTTATGTCAACTAGTTAAGTCAGCTGGCTATCCAGCTGTCTAGCTAGGTAGCTAGCTAGTTAAGACTGCTGGCTAGCCAGCTGGCTACTTCGTTAAGACAGCTAGTTAAGTCAGCTGGCTAGGCTGCTGGCTAGCTAGGTAGATGGGCAATCAAGTCAGCTGGCTAGCCTGCTGGCTAGCTAGTTAAGTCAGCTAGTTAAGTCAGCTGGCTAACCAGCTTGCTAGCTAGGTTGCTAGCTAGTTATATCAGCTATATAGCCAGCTGGCTTGATAGCTAAGGCACCTAGTTAAGTCAGCGAACTAGCCCTCTCTCTAGCTAGGTAGCTTGTTATTTATTCAGCTGGCTAGATAATTCAGCTGGAAAACCAAGTGAATAGCTGTGTAGCAAGCTTGTTAATTCACCTGGCTAGAAAGCAGGCCAGCCAGTTAAGACAGCTGGTTAAACCAGCTGGCTAACTAGGTAGGGACCCAGTTAAGTCAGTTCACTAGCCAGCTGGCTAGCTATTTAGGTCATCTAGTATTTCAGCTGGCTATCCAGGTGGCTAGATGAGTAGAGAGCTAGTAAGTCAGCTGGCTTATCCAACTGGATAACTAGTTAATTCAGCTAGTTTAGTCACCTGGCTGGCCAGCTGCCTAGCTTGTTAATCAACTGGTTAAGTCACCTGGCTAACATGGCTGGTTATTTAAGTCACCTCGTTAAATCTGTTGGCTAGCCAGATTGCAAACTAGTTAAAAAACTATTTAAATCAGATGGTTAGACAGCTAGACATCTGGCTAGCTACTTATATGTGCTAGTTATTTTAGCTGGACCGCTAGGTAGCTAGCTAATTAAGTCAGCTAGTTACGTCAGCTAGCTGGCTAGTGAAGTTAGCTAAATAAGTGAGTTAGCTAGCTATATATCTTGCTAGATATCTAGCTAGTTATTTCAGCTAGCAAAGTCAGCTGCCTAGCTGGTAGCTAACTAGTTAAGTCAACTGGCTAGTCATTTAGCTATCTAGTTAGGTCACCTAGTTAATTCAGCTCGCTAGTTAGCTGAATAGCTAGATAGCTAGATAGTTATGTCAACTGGCAAGCATGCAGAATACGTTGGTAGCTAACTAGTTCAGTCAGCTGGCTAGGCACCTGGCTAGCTAGTGATGTCAGCTAGTTAAATCAGCTGGTTAGCCAGCTGGCTAAAGAGTTAAGTCACCTAGTTGAGTCAGCTGGCTAGCCAGCTGGCTAGCTGGTTAAGTCTGCTAGTTAATACAAGTGGCTATCCGTCTTCTAGCTAGCAATCTTGTTAGCCAGTTTAGTCAGCTGGCTAACCAGCTGGCTAGCTGGTTATGTCAGCTAGTTAAGTCAGCTGGCTAGCCACCTGGCTATGTAGGTAGCTAGCTCCTTAAATCAGCTGGCTAGAGGGCTGGCCAGCTAGGTAATTCAGCTAGTTAAGTGAGCTTTTTAGCTGGCTGTCTTGCTAGGTGGCTACAAGTTAACCCATCTGGCTAGCCGGGTGGCTATCTATTTATGTCAACTAGTTAAGTCAGCTGGTTAGTTGACGGGCTAGCTAGGTGTCTGGCAAGTTAAGCCCGCTGGTTAGCAGGCTGCTCGGGTAGTTTGCCACCTAGTTAAACCAGCTGGCTAGCCGACTGACCAGCAGGGTGGCTGACTTTTTAAGCTAGCTGGCTAACTAGATTGCCAGCCTGCTAGCAAGCTAACCAGCTGCCTAGCCAGCTAGCAATCCAGGTAACTAGCCAGTTAAGCCATCTGTCTAGTCATCTAGCCAACCAGGCAGCTAGCTATTTAAGTTAGCTGGCTAGCCTGCTAGCCAGCCAACTACCTCGTCAGCTAGTTAATTCAGCTAGCTATCCAACTATCTTGTTAAGTCAGTTAGCTAGTCAGCTAACTAGTCACCAAGCTAGTTAAGTCAGCTAGCAAATCAGCTAGTTACTTAGCTATCTAGTCGGCTAGCATATCAGCTAGCTGGTCAGCTAATTGGTGGGCTCACTCACTTTCCATCAAGTAAGCTAACTAGTCGGCTCCCTTGCCTGCCTACCACTCAGCAAATTAGTTGGCTCACTCAACAACCAATAGTTCAAATAACTTGTCAGCTCACTCGCAAGCCAACAGCACAGCTAACTAGTCACCTTGCTCCCCAGCCGACTAGACAAGTCAGCTCACATGTGGGCTCCGTCACCAACCGAATAGCTAAGGCAGCTCACCTGTCAGATGACTCACTGGCCAATTAGTTAAGATGATTGACTGGTCGACTCATTTGCTAGGCGACTTGTCAATTCTTCTGACCAGTCTGCTCACTTGCCAGATGACTAAATAAGGCTGACCAGTTAGCTCATTCACCAGACGATTAGTTAATTCAGCTGACCAGTTGATTCACTCGCAGGACGACTAGATAAGTCAACTCACCTGTCGGCTCACTCGCAGGCTGACTAGTTAAGTCAGATAAATGGTCAGCCCACTAGCTGATCAACTAGATTAGTCAGCTAACCTATCCTCTGACTAGTTGACCAATTTGTAAGCGGCCGTCTAGTCAGTCGACTTGTTAAGCCAGCTAATAAGTCGGCCGAGTAGTCAGCCCACATATTAAACCAGCTAAGTAGTCTGCCTACTCAACCAAAAATTAAAGTCACCTTGCTAACTCATTAACCAACTTGCTAAGACAGCTAGTTAACTCATTTACCAACAAGTTTAAACAGTTACCGAACTCATTAAACAACTAGTTAAGT
>NW_007176816.1:0-651 GCF_000164805.1 Carlito syrichta
TATCCAGCTGTCTAGCTAGGTAGCTAGCTAGTTAAGACTGCTGGCTAGCCAGCTGGCTACTTCGTTAAGACAGCTAGTTAAGTCAGCTGGCTAGGCTGCTGGCTAGCTAGGTAGATAGGCAATCAAGTCAGCTGGCTAGCCTGCTGGCTAGCTAGTTAAGTCAGCTAGTTAAGTCAGCTGGCTAGCCAGCTTGCTAGCTAGGTTGCTAGCTAGTTATATCAGCTGTATAGCCAGCTGGCTTGATAGCTAAAGCACCTGGTTAAGTCAGCGAACTATCCCTCTCTCTAGCTAGGTAGCTTGTTATTTATTCAGCTGGCTAGATAATTCAGCAGGAAAACCAGGTGGATAGCTGTGTAGCAAGCTTGTTAATTCACCTGGCTAGAAAGCAGGCCAGCCAGTTAAGACAGCTGGTTAAACCAGCTGGCTAACTAGGTAGGGACCTAGTTAAGTCATTTCACTAGCCAGCTGGCTAGCTATTTAGGTCAGCTAGTTATTTCAGCTGGCTATCCAGGTGGCTAGATGGGTAGAGAGCTAGTTAAGTCAGCTGGCTATCCAACTGTATAACTAGTTAATTCAGCTAGTTTAGTCACATGGCTGGCCAGCTGCCTAGCTTGTTAATCAACTGGTTAAGTCACCTGGCTAACATGGCTG
>NW_007176817.1:0-882 GCF_000164805.1 Carlito syrichta
TAACATTAAGTAATTCACACTGGAGAAAAAACTTATAAATGTGAGGAACATGGTAATGTCTTTAGTTTTCCCAGCTCCCTTAATGATCATGAAAGAACTCATACTGGAGAGAAACTGTATAAATGTAAAGAATGTGGTAAAGTCTTCAGAGGTTCTACATCTGTTTGTAACCATATGAGAAGTCATACTGGAGAGAAACCCTATGAATGTAAGGAGTGTGGTAAAGCCTTTATTCTGTCCAGTCATCTTCATAGGCTCAAAGAGACTCATACTAAACAGAACCCCTATGAATGTCAGGAATAAGGGAAGGCATTCAGTAGTCTCAATTTTCTTCAAAGATGTGGAAAGTAATAGTGGTGAAGAATGCTGTGTGTAGGAAATGTGATAAAGCATTCAATGTTTCATGTTCTCTTCATAGGTATGAGCAAACTCTCATTGGCAGGAAACCTTATCAATGTAAAGAATGGTAAATTCTTCAGTTGATTCACTCACTGCCATATGTATGGAAGAACTCATACTGGAGAGAAAACCTATGAGTATAAGGAATGTGGTAAAGCTTTCATGTGTTCCACATCTCTTCTTGACCATGAAAAAAATCATACTGAAGAGAGACCCTGTGAATGTAAAAAAATGTGGAGAAACCTTCACTTCCTAAGGCTATATTAGAAAACAGGAATGTACTCATTAGAGAAAAATCTTATAAATATGGTGAATGTCAATTGTGTCACTTCCCTTCAAAGAATTAAATGGTCCACACTGGTCAAAAACTGTGTGTGTGTATAAAATAGGCAAAAAATTAACTGTTATATTGCCACTTTCCTTCAAAAACATAAAAAGACTCATGCAGAGAAATCTATGGGTGTATGGGCTGCAGTAATGGTT
>NW_007176818.1:0-719 GCF_000164805.1 Carlito syrichta
CTCGCCTCGGCCTCCCAAAGTGCTGGAATGACAGGATGAGCCACGGAGCCTGGCCTTTTTAAAAAAAATACAAATCTCTTTATATCTATTACAATGTTAGAGTTTCCAATACTCATACTTACACACATACTCTTCTATTCATAGCTATGTTGGAGAAGAAAAGATTATTGTTAGAAAAAAGGGAAATTTAAATAAAATATTTAAGTTGTAGACCTCTAGAAAGTTTCAATCATGCAAAGTTTTCAGAGTTACTTCATAAGTTCAAAAAACAAAACACTCAAACACTCACCATATGTATAACACAAGTGGCTATAACTAAAGCACATAATTATGTTTTATAAAATTTATATAAAGTGATACAACATGAGTTATCTATTTCTGGCATAAGGAGTCAAATTTGTAATATAGCAGCATTTGAAAAATGTATGTAACCAATCAATGTAATCTGCAATCAATGTATGATTATTACTTTGGCATGTATATTTTGTTATATGTTTTAGAATATGTACAATATTTTAAATCTAGAAAGTTATGAAAAAGTATGTAAACAACCATTTCAATCTGAAATGAATTCATTATTACTTTGACTTGTCTATTTTAAATAATGTTTTAGAGTAAGTACAATGTTTTAAATCTAGAAAGCTAGCTATATTGCCTCATCTTAAAATCTTCAAAGAACCAAGCTTCCATTTGAGAAAGCAAATATAACCTATTACATT
>NW_007176819.1:0-739 GCF_000164805.1 Carlito syrichta
AGTTCCAATACTCATACTTACACACATACTCTTCTATTCATAGCTATGTTGGAGAAGAAAGATTATTGTTAGAAAAAGGGAAATTTAAATAAAATATTTAAGTTGTAGACCTCTAGAAAGTTTCAATCATGGAAAGTTTTCAGAGTTACTTCATAAGTTCAAAAAACAAAACACTCAAGCACTCACCATATGTATAACACAAGTGGCTATAACTAAAGCACATAATTATGTTTTATAAAATTTATATAAAGTGATACAACATGAGTTATCTATTTCTGGCATAAGGAGTCAAATTTGTAATAGAGCAGCATTTGAAAAATGTATGTAACCAATCAATGTAATCTGCAATCAATGTATGATTATTACTTTGGCATGTATATTTTGTTATATGTTTTAGAATATGTACAATATTTTAAATCTAGAAAGTTATGAAAAAGTATGTAAACAACCATTTCAATCTGAAATGAATTCATTATTACTTTGACTTGTCTATTTTAGATAATGTTTTAGAGTAAGTACAATGTTTTAAATCTAGAAAGCTAGCTATATTGCCTCATCTTAAAATCTTCAAAGAACCAAGCTTCCATTTGAGAAAGCAAATATAACCTATTACATTTGATATTGCTTACTGTACACCAGGCACTGGTCAAAATGTGTTACATATGTTAACTTATTTAACAGAATGAGGAAAATAATCTGTTTCAGCAACAGCTAAATAATTTTAAAAACCAAGTATCTG
>NW_007176820.1:0-859 GCF_000164805.1 Carlito syrichta
CCAAGCCCGGCTGATGTGACACTTTCATGGAGGAATAAAATGTATTAGCACTTGGAAATACATTAAATGTGAGGACAATTTTAAGTGTTACTGGGCTTCTCACTAGCATTATAATTTTTCAAGAGTCTGATCATAATACCACACATGTTGCTTTTCATAAACTCTCTTTTTGCTTTACCAGCATAATGTTAGGAGAAGGCGTGTGGGTGAAGCTAGCCCCTGCACTTGAATCAACCAAAGGCGATATACCTAGCAAACTGCCAATAGTTAGAAATTCAGTAGAAAGCTTAATCTGATGACTCCATCATGAAAATGAACAGGTAAGGAGTGTCTTATGTATGTCTTGACATCTGTCATTAGAAATGACAAAATGCTTTGAAAAATCCACAAGAAAATATAGTTAATTTATGAATGGAATACTCTTTTACTTTGACTAAGAATTATGGTAATTAGTTTTAAGTAGCATGGTGTGATAAAATCGATTATGAATATAAACCAATTCAAAATAAAATATTCATATGAGGAAAATAAAGTGATTAGACATCCATCCCCAACTGCATTTCATACATAACACTTTTTAATCATAAAAAGGTTGTAGGTTTAATCAACTCTTCAGTCATATCAAAAAAATAATTCTACTAGCTTATTTGTGATGATATTGAAGGTAAGGCTGCCTCAGGGTATATATGCCCCCAATCATTTTGTGAAAGGTTATCCTAAAGAAATAAATCAACTTAAGAAAAGGAAAGCCCTGATCTGGCAGTTAAAGAACTACAAACAAGCTGGGCTGGGTGACTCAGCCTGTAATCCCTGTCTTTGGGAAGCTGAGTGAGTGGATTGCCTGAACCCGCGGGTTCGA
>NW_007176821.1:0-827 GCF_000164805.1 Carlito syrichta
TTAAGTAGCATGGTGTGATAAAATCGATTATGAATATAAACCAATTCAAAATAAAATATTCATATGAGGAAAATAAAGTGATTAGACATCCATCCCCAACTGCATTTAATACATAACACTTTTTAATCATAAAAAGGTTGTAGGTTTAATCAACTCTTCAGTCATATCAAAAAAATAATTCTACTAGCTTATTTGTGATGATATTGAAGGTAAGGCTGCCTCAGGGTATATATGCCCCCAATCATTTTGTGAAAGGTTATCCTAAAGAAATAAATCAACTTAAGAAAAGGAAAGCCTTGATCTGGCAGTTAAAGAACTACAAACAAGCTGGGCTGGGTGACTCAGCCTGTAATCCCTGGCCTTTGGGAAGCTGAGGTGAGTGGATTGCCTGAACCCGCGGGTTCGAGACTCTCCTGGGCAACGTAGCGAGACCTCATCTCTACAATAAACCAAAAATTAGCCGGGCGTGGTAACACGGACCTGTAGTTTCAGCTACTTTGGAAGGCTGAGGTGAAAGGATCGCCGGAGCCCAGAAGGTCGAGGCTGCTGTGGCCGGGAGTGGCCACTGCACTCCAGTCTGGGAGACAGAGTGAGACTCCAACTCAAAAAAAAAAAGGGGGTTACAAACAATTTCACAAGCCTTCACAAGTAAAATGCTCTAATCGCAAATTCTTGCTTCTGTAAACAGCTTCAGACAATTTCCATAGTCTGTTACAACACAATCATTTGTAAAACAAATCATCTCTTTAAAAGCTAAGTAAGCAAAAGCAAGGCCAAACAAGAATGTGTGGTTTAACCAACTGCAGTTGTAAAAGACCCCCCCCACG
>NW_007176822.1:0-839 GCF_000164805.1 Carlito syrichta
TCAGTCATATCAAAAAAAATAATTCTACTAGCTTATTTGTGATGATATTGAAGGTAAGGCTGCCTCAGGGTATATATGCCCCCAATCATTTTGTGAAAGGTTATCCTAAAGAAATAAATCAACTTAAGAAAAGGAAAGCCTTGATCTGGCAGTTAAAGAACTACAAACAAGCTGGGCTGGGTGACTCAGCCTGTAATCCCTGGCCTTTGGGAAGCTGAGGTGAGTGGATTGCCTGAACCCGCGGGTTCGAGACTCTCCTGGGCAACGTAGCGAGACCTCATCTCTACAATAAACCAAAAATTAGCCGGGCGTGGTAACACGGACCTGTAGTTTCAGCTACTTTGGAAGGCTGAGGTGAAAGGATCGCCGGAGCCCAGAAGGTCGAGGCTGCTGTGGCCGGGAGTGGCCACTGCACTCCAGTCTGGGAGACAGAGTGAGACTCCAACTCAAAAAAAAAAAAGGGGGTTACAAACAATTTCACAAGCCTTCACAAGTAAAATGCTCTAATCGCAAATTCTTGCTTCTGTAAACAGCTTCAGACAATTTCCATAGTCTGTTACAACACAATCATTTGTAAAACAAATCATCTCTTTAAAAGCTAAGTAAGCAAAAGCAAGGCCAAACAAGAATGTGTGGTTTAACCAACTGCAGTTGTAAAAGACCCCCCCCACCCAAATCAAATTGTACATTCAACCCAACCCCGCTGAGCAGCTGGGCCCTTGCCTGGGACTTTGTGTCTCGAGGGTAAGTGGCCTCCAGCTGGCTCTCAGCTCAATAAACTTGTCTTTGTACTTTGACTCTCGGGCTCTGGACACTGACTCATGCAGCTCAATTCCCTA
>NW_007176823.1:0-802 GCF_000164805.1 Carlito syrichta
AATCAACTTAAGAAAGGAAAGCCTTGATCTGGCAGTTAAAGAACTACAAACAAGCTGGGCTGGGTGACTCAGCCTGTAATCCCTGGCCTTTGGGAAGCTGAGGTGAGTGGATTGCCTGAACCCGCGGGTTCGAGACTCTCCTGGGCAACGTAGCGAGACCTCATCTCTACAATAAACCAAAAATTAGCCGGGCGTGGTAACACGGACCTGTAGTTTCAGCTACTTTGGAAGGCTGAGGTGAAAGGATCGCCGGAGCCCAGAAGGTCGAGGCTGCTGTGGCCGGGAGTGGCCACTGCACTCCAGTCTGGGAGACAGAGTGAGACTCCAACTCAAAAAAAAAAAGGGGGTTACAAACAATTTCACAAGCCTTCACAAGTAAAATGCTCTAATCGCAAATTCTTGCTTCTGTAAACAGCTTCAGACAATTTCCATAGTCTGTTACAACACAATCATTTGTAAAACAAATCATCTCTTTAAAAGCTAAGTAAGCAAAAGCAAGGCCAAACAAGAATGTGTGGTTTAACCAACTGCAGTTGTAAAAGACCCCCCCCACCCAAATCAAATTGTACATTCAACCCAACCCCGCTGAGCAGCTGGGCCCTTGCCTGGGACTTTGTGTCTCGAGGGTAAGTGGCCTCCAGCTGGCTCTCAGCTCAATAAACTTGTCTTTGTACTTTGACTCTCGGGCTCTGGACACTGACTCATGCAGCTCAATTCCCTATTACAATTTTACTCAAATTCAAATTAACAGTCTTCGTTTTTAATTCATAAATCATGGGCATTACTTTTTTAAATCTAAAAG
>NW_007176824.1:0-400 GCF_000164805.1 Carlito syrichta
CTGGGATTCTGGCACGAGCAGTCACGTTCTGATCGGGATGACTATGTCAGAATAATTTGGGAAAGAATTCAGTCAGGTATATTTCTTTTGTTTTCTTGCATTTTTAGTGAAAGACTGGATTTCTGAGCATGTGTCCTCTCTTGCCATCTGTGCCAATTTTTTTTTTTGCATTGGAGTCTCACTAAGTCACCCAGACTGGAGTGCAGTGGCCGCTCCTGGCCACCGCAGCCTCGACCTGCTGGACTCCGGCGATCCTTCCGCCTCAGCCTTCCAAGTAGCTGGAATTACAGACATGCGCTACCACACTCGGCTGATTTTTTCGATTTATTGTAGAGATGAGGTCTCGCTGCCCAGGCGGGTCTCGAACCCGCGGGCTCAAGCAATTCACTCACCTCAGCTT
>NW_007176825.1:0-1003 GCF_000164805.1 Carlito syrichta
CTTGTTATGACTGAAAAGACAGTTTCTTTATTCTCTCTTCAATCTCTGGGTTAGTCTCTTACCCTCCCACCTCCTATCCCTGGTGCATATTTACATAAGGGCAAGATCAAACAAATTCAACAGTGTACACAGTTTCATTTCTTCCAAAATAATTCTCTAGTTTTGAAGCTCTGACATCTTGAGGTCCCCAGTGAAGAGGAAGAAGTTCCTTGGGGACGCCATTTTCCCAGTACTGGGTGCACAGACTCATCACCAGGATGCAACGGGCCTGGTCGCCAACCTTTCAAAATGACCTTTCTCCATTGCCCAGATGGCAGGGATGCCAGACAGGGAGGTGGAGGGCCTGACTGTTACAGGCCGACCACCCCAGTCTGCCTCCGCCCCAAGGAGGGCCCTGGTTTACCTGCATCGTTAAGCACTCATGAGAAGCTTTCACTTTTCTCCACCAAGACCTGGGAAGCCACTCCCTCTTTACTACAGTTTACCGTGTGTCAGGCAGTTCCCAGTGGCCGAGCCCCGCGGGGTCGTGCACAATTGCTACCCTGGTGCCTTGGGTTTCAGGTTAAGACATTGGGGGGGTCTATCTGTGGCGACCCCACTGCTCCCAAGGCCCCAGCTCCTGGGTGCCCAGCCTGCACCATTGTGCCAAGCAGGGCCAGGCATTCCCCCCCCATTGACCCCAGGTTAGAATAGTACACCTTAAGTGCCCCGAGGGCATGGGACTGCAGGGACTGCAGTGAGCATGGCGCTGCAGGCAGGACAAGCTGAGGCAGGTGGCGGGAGGACATTCCTGGAGCGAATCCAGGGAAAACCCTGAAGGAAAGGTCCAGAAGCACAGAAGGGCCAGAGTGAGCGCCTGGGCTGCCTGGTGACGGCGCTAACCTGAGCACTGCAGGCAGAGCGGATCCTCCCTCGGATACTGAGCAGAGGAACAGGCCATGGTATCCAGGGCCTGGAGTGCCTTGAGGATGCCGTCCCCAGTGTGAAGGACGCGAATTGCCCC
>NW_007176826.1:0-686 GCF_000164805.1 Carlito syrichta
AACCACCCAACATGGGTCTTCCTATTGGCCTTGAACTCCCTAACTGCTGGAATCACGGGTTTTCCATTTGGTCATCATCCTGGTCTTCTAGCCTGGTCTTGAACTCTGGGCCTGAGGCGATCCTCCCAACAAGGGCTGCCTTCAAGCAAGGTTTTTTGAGTTTTACTTGGGGTCAAGGTGGGGACTTGCTATGGTGTCCAGCCTAGGTCGAGTTCTCAGGCTCCAGCCATCTTCTTGTTTCAGCCTCCCAGTGTCGAGGAGACAGACATGAGTCACCTGTCCAACCTACCTGCAGTTTGAGAATCACACCCTCGCTTTCCCACAGGCAGCCCCAGGGGAGACCGAGTGGGTCCACCCTTGGGGACGAACCTGCAGAAGGGTGGGCACCCAGGTGGGTCACTCCCCTGTACCAGGTGAATTTCTGGGGCAGGCTTGGTGGGCGACTCCGGTTGCCCTATCCTGGGTCGTGTATCATCTGAAGGGAGTGGTCCTCATAGTGGGGCCCCAAGAAGCGTGTTAAAACCGGGCACAGGGCCTCACACCTGTCATCCTGGCATTTTGGGAGGCGGAGGTGAGAGGATGGCCTGAGCCCCGGGTTCAAAACAAGCCCAGGCACCTTGGCGAGGTTTCATCTCTACAAGAAAACTAAAAAAATGTGCTGAATGTGGTGGTGAATGCCAGTCATT
>NW_007176827.1:0-788 GCF_000164805.1 Carlito syrichta
GACTGCATTTTCCTAGCCTAGAGAAACGCCAAGGGGTACAACGTTTCAGGGCTCAAACAGAAGGCAAGCACTGCTTTTCTACAAAGTGAGTGTGTAGCACTCATTTCACTCAGTCTGACACCATTGACATGCTCATTCCTACATGTGAAGTATCGACATAACATGCTCGGCTATGCTCATTCAAGCCGTACCTTGAGAATCGTGTATTACACCGTACACCACACAAGAATCAAACTACTGGAAAATACATCACAATGCAGTAAACATTTGACACAGCATTCCCCAAGCTGATGCACACTCACAGCCAGCAAGCGAAGCCTGTCAGCTCTTCCTCGTAAATGCCAACGGAAGAGCAATGGCTTTGGATAGGAGACGGACAGGTCAAATCAAAAACACTTTAGAATTCAGTAGGTGAACAAATCATGCTTTCCCAAAGATGACAGCGAACCGGTCATGTCGCTCAGTGTGGCACCATGGAGTTGTGCACTTTGTATACAGGAAACGTTGCATACAGCTCTGCTAGGCCTTTGCATTCAATGTAGGATAATACACGCTGAAAAACAGGGAGAATCAGGCGTCACGCCAAAGACCAAGCCACTGTAATACTTGTTGCCCCCCCATTCAGTGACGTGCCGTTTGGAGGAATGTCTCCCATGGAAGACTGTTGTTTTCCGGAAAGCAAACAATGGTTCTCGGTCCTCGTTGGCAAATGAACCCGCAGAGCCATTGTATTCCGTGTGAGACGCCCGTGTCAAAAGAGAAAACTTTTCAGCATTCTCCGCTGAATG
>NW_007176828.1:0-3548 GCF_000164805.1 Carlito syrichta
TTCAAACAAGCACCACCAAGGCAGTCAGCTCTTTCCGTCATCCGTTTGGCAGAGCAATTGTGTATCCTCCCACACAAAAATTTGAAAGGGAGAAACATTTCAGAATGCACCCAGGGAATTCACCAAGTAATGCCTTCTTGCTCCACTGTGGGGTTCCCATCGCCCCCTGGGTGGCAGCGTAGAGCTGCACATGGGCAAAGCGTGTCCCATGAGAGAACTCTTAGTTCAAACAGAGGCACTCTGCACAGCCGAAGTCCAAATGAGAAGAAAACCGCGAGACTCAGACTCATGTGTTGCAGCATGCACCATGTGAGAATAACATAGATAGCCCCTAAAGAGCGCTGCACATTTTGAAAAGCTCCTTCCCCGGGAAGATGCACATGCACAACAAGCCTCACAGAGGCCGTCTACGCTTATTCAGCAAGGCCAACGCGAGAGTGACTGCATTTCCTAGCCTAGAGAAACGCCAAGGGGTAAAACGTTTCAGGGCTCAAACAGAAGGCAAGCACTGCTTTTCTACAAGTGAGTGTGTAGCACTCATTTCACTCAGTCTGACACCATTGACATGCTCATTCCTACATGTGAAGTATCGACATAACATGCTCGGCTATGCTCATTCAAGCCGTACCTTGAGAATCGTGTATTACACCGTACAGCACACAAGAATCAAACTACTGGAAAATACATCACAATGCAGTCAACATTTGACACAGCATTCCCCAAGCTGATGCACACTCACAGCCAGCAAGCCAAGCCTGTCAGCTCTTCCTCGTAAATGCCAACGGAAGAGCAATGGCTTTGGATAGGAGACGGTCAGGTCAAATCAAAAACACTTTAAAATTCAGTAGGTGAACAAATCATGCTTTCCCAAAGAAAACAGCGAACCGGACATGTCGCTCAGTGTGGCACCATGGAGTTGTGCACTTTGTATACAGGAAACATTGCATACAGCTCCTGCTAGGCCTTTTGCATTCAATGTATGATAATACACGCTGAAAAACAGGGAGAATCAGGCGTCACGCCAAAGACCAAGCCACTTAATACTTGTTGCCCCCCCATTCAGTGACGTGCCGTTTGAGGAATGTCTCCCATGGAAGACTGTTGTTTTCCGGAAAGCAAACAATGGCTCTCGGGCCTCGTTGGCAAATGAACCCGCAGAGCCATTGTATTCCGTGTGAGACGCCCGTGTCAAAAGAGAAAACTTTTCAGCATTCTCCGCTGAATGAAGCATGCTTGGCTACCCATGGCTGTGGAGATCTGGATCCAGTCAGTGCAGCAGCTGAAGTTGCACTCTGGTCACCAAATGCTCCCCGCCTAGTATAGTGCATATACAGGAGAGCTCTGAGAATCAGGGAGGAGAGCACGCACAAAGCCAGTGTATACACACTGCCAATGAAGTGCAGTGCAGCGCAGGCTTCAATAGCGTGTCCCCAGGAAGACCCAGCTTCACCCCCAGTGTAACAGAGGCTCTCCGTGCTTACTCAGCAATGAAAACGGCACAGCCTTGGTAGTCCTTATTAGGTTTAAACGCCATAGGGAAAAACAACTTTGAATTCTCCCCATCCACACATAATGCTCTCCTGCTCGTGACTGTGGAGCACTTGTGTCACTCATTGCGGCACTATGCCTTGCAGATTTCTCTCCGTGAAACACGGAGGTTTCACACTCGTACGCAAAGGCCCTCTATGGAAAGGAACACAAATCAAGGGGAAAGAGTGAGAATGAGGTATTACAGCAGGCGGCAATGAAGAATAATAGTCACAGCAAAGAGGTGACACTGCAGCACACATTGGGCACAGACTTAAGCCAGGAAGGTGCCCGTGCACCCCAGGCCTGAGAAAGGCCACTCCGACCAGCAATCCACAGTCTAATTGCTTTCCCTGACAGGAGAGGGTGTCAAGAAAGAGCAATTCAGAATTCCCCCGGGTCACACATAATGCCTTCCCACAAGTAACTGTGAATGTCTCAGATCCCTCATTGTGGCACAGGGGAGATGAGCATTCCCGCATGGGAGAGGTTGACAAGCCGCACGCCAAAGCAGTCACCCTGTAGAGCGTAGATACACGAAAGGGAACAAGTGGGAAGGAGGAATGACAGCACGCACACTCAGTGCCAGAACCTCACAGTGCAGCACACTTCTCACACAGCACTTTCCAAGGGAGACGGACATTCAAAACAAGCACCACCAAGGCAGTCAGCTCTTTTCCGTCAATGCGTTTGGCAGAGCAATTGTGTATCCTCCCACACAAAATTTGAAGGGAGAAACATTTCAGAATGCACCCAGGGAATTCACCAAGTAATGCCTTCTTGCTCCACTGTGGGGTTCCCATCGCCCCCTGGGTGGCAGCGTAGAGCTGCACATGGGCAAAGCGTGTCCCATGAGAGAACTCTTAGTTCAAACAGAGGCGCTCTGCACAGCCGAAGTCCAAATGAGAAGAAAACCGCGAGACTCAGACTCATGTGTTGCAGCATGCACCAAGTGAGAATAACATAGATAGCCCCTAAAGAGCGCTGCACATTTTGAAAAGCTCCTTCCCCGGGAAGATGCACATGCACAACAAGCCTCACAGAGGCCGTCTACGCTTATTCAGCAAGGCCAACGCGAGAGTGACTGCATTTCCTAGCCTAGAGAAACGCCAAGGGGTAAAACGTTTCAGGGCTCAAACAGAAGGCAAGCACTGCTTTTCTACAAGTGAGTGTGTAGCACTCATTTCACTCAGTCTGACACCATTGACATGCTCATTCCTACATGTGAAGTATCGACATAACATGCTCGGCTATGCTCATTCAAGCCGTACCTTGAGAATCGTGGTATTACACCGTACAGCACACAAGAATCAAACTACTGGAAAATACATCACAATGCAGTCAACATTTGACACAGCATTCCCCAAGCTGATGCACACTCACAGCCAGCAAGCCAAGCCTGTCAGCTCTTCCTCGTAAATGCCAACGGAAGAGCAATGGCTTTGGATAGGAGACGGACAGGTCAAATCAAAAACACTTTAGAATTCAGTAGGTGAACAAATCATGCTTTCCCAAAGATGACAGCGAACCGGTCATGTCGCTCAGTGTGGCACCATGGATTTGTGCACTTTGTATACAGGAAACGTTGCATACAGCTCTGCTAGGCCTTTGCATTCAATGTAGGATAATACACGCTGAAAAACAGGGAGAATCAGGCGTCACGCCAAAGACCAAGCCACTGTAATACTTGTTGCCCCCCCATTCAGTGACATGCCGTTTGGAGGAATGTCTCCCATGGAAGACTGTTGTTTTCCGGAAAGCAAACAATGGCTTTCGGGCCTCGTTGGCAAATGAACCCGCAGAGCCATTGTATTCCGTGTGAGACGCCCGTGTCAAAAGAGAAAACTTTTCAGCATTCTCCGCTGAATGAAGCATGCTTGGCTACCCATGGCTGTGGAGATCTGGATCCAGTCAGTGCAGCAGCTGAAGTTGCACTCTGGTCACGAAATGCTCCCCGCCTAGAATAGTGCATATACAGGAGAGCTCTGAGAATCATGGGAGGAGAGCACGCACAAAGCCAG
>NW_007176829.1:0-793 GCF_000164805.1 Carlito syrichta
CCCGTACCTTGAGAATCGTGTATTACACCGTACAGCACACAAGAATCAAACTACTGGAAAATACATCACAATGCAGTCAACATTTGACACAGCATTTCCCAAGCTGATGCACACTCACAGCCAGCAAGCCAAGCCTGTCAGCTCTTCCTCGTAAATGCCAACGGAAGAGCAATGGCTTTGGATAGGAGACGGACAGGTCAAATCAAAAACACTTTAGAATTCAATAGGTGAACAAATCATGCTTTCCCAAAGATGACAGCGAACCGGTCATGTCGCTCAGTGTGGCACCATGGAGTTGTGCACTTTGTATACAGGAAACGTTGCACACAGCTCGGCTAGGCCTTTGCATTCAATGTAGGATAATACACGCTGAAAAACAGGGAGAATCAGGCGTCACGCCAAAGACCAAGCCACTATAATACTTGTTGCCCCCCCATTCAGTGACGTGCCGTTTTGAGGAATGTCTCCCATGGAAGACTGTTGTTTTCCGGAAAGCAAACAATGGCTCTCGGGCTTCGTTGGCAAATGAACCCGCAGAGCCATTGTATTCCGTGTGAGACGCCCGTGTCAAAACAGAAAACTTTTCAGCATTCTCCGCTGAATGAAGCATGCTTGGCTACCCATGGCTGTGGAGATCTGGATCCAGTCAGTGCAGCCGCTGAAGTTGCACTCTGGTCACCAAATGCTCTCCGCCTAGTATAGTGCATATACAGGAGAGCTCTGAGAATCAGGGAGGAGAGCACGCACAAAGCCAGTGTATACAGACTGCCAATGAAGTGCAGTTGCAGCGCAG
>NW_007176830.1:0-834 GCF_000164805.1 Carlito syrichta
CCTCTGGTCACCAAATGCTCCCCGCCTAGTATAGTGCATATACAGGAGAGCGCTGAGAATCAGGGAGGAGAGCACGCACAAAGCCAGTGTATACAGACTGCCAATGAAGTGCAGTGCAGCGCAGGCTTCAATAGCGTGTCCCCAGGAAGACCCAGCTTCACCCCCAGTGTAACAGAGGCTCTCCGTGCTTACTCAGCAATGAAAACGGCACAGCCTTGGTAGTCCTTATTAGGTTTAAACGCCATCGGGACAAACAACTTAGGACTCTCCCCATCCACACATAATGCTCTCCTGCTCGTGACTGTGGAGCACTTGTGTCACTCATTGCGGCACTATGTCTTGCAGATTTTTCTCCGTGAAACACGGAGGTTACACGCTCGTACGCAAAGGCCCTCTATGGAAAGGAACACAAATCAAGGGGAAAGAGTGAAAATGAGGTATTACAGCAGGCGGCAATGAAGAATAATAGTCACAGCAAAGAGGTGACACTGCAGCACACATTGGGCACAGACTTAAGCCAGGAAGGTGCCCGTGCACCCCAGGCCTAAGAAAGGCCACTCCGACCAGCAATCCACAGTCTCATTGCTTTCCCTGACAGGAGAAGGTGTCAAGAAAGAGCAATTCAGAATTCCCCCGGGTCACACATAATGCCTTCCCACAAGTAACTGTGAATGTCTCAGATCCCTCATTGTGGCACAGGGGAGATGAGCATTCCCGCATGGGAGAGGTTGACAAGCCGCACGCCCAAGCAGTCACCCTGTAGAGCGTAAGATACACGAAAGGGAACAAGTGGGGACGAGGATGACAGCACGCACACTCAGTGCCAGAACCTCA
>NW_007176831.1:0-806 GCF_000164805.1 Carlito syrichta
AGTGCAGTGCAGCGCAGGCTTCAATAGCGTGTCCCCAGGAAGACCCAGCTTCACCAACAGTGTAACAGAGGCTCTCCGTGCTTACTCGGCAATGAAAACGGCACAGCCTTGGTAGTCCTTATTAGGTTTAAACGCCATAGGGAAAAACGACTTAGAATTCTCCCCATCCACACATAATGCTCTCCTGCTCGTGACTGTGGAGCACTTGTGTCACTCATTGCGGCACTATGCCTTGCAGATTTCTCTCCGTGAAACACGGAGGTTTCACGCTCGTACGCAAAGGCCCTCTATGGAAAGGAACACAAATCAAGGGGAAAGAGTGAGAATGAGGTGTTACAGCCGGCGGCAATGACGAATAATAGTCACAGCAAAGAGGTGACACTGCAGCACACATTGGGCACAGACTTAAGCCAGGAAGGTGCCCGTGCACCCCAGGCCTAAGAAAGGCCACTCCCACCAGCAATCCACAGTCTCATTGCTTTCCCTGACAGGAGAAGGTGTCAAGAAAGAGCAATTCAGAATTCCCCCGGGTCACACATAATGCCTTCCCACAAGTAACTGTGAATGTCTCAGATCCCTCATTGTGGCACAGGAGAGATGAGCATTCCCGCATGGGAGAGGTTGACAAGCCGCACGCCAAAGCAGTCACCCTGTAGAGCGTAAGATACACGAAAGGGAACAAGTGGGAAGGAGGAATGACAGCACGCACACTCAGTGCCAGAACCTCACAGTGCAGCACACTTCTCACACAGCTCTTTCCAAGGGAGACGGACATTCAAAACAAGCACCACCAAAGGCAGTCAGCT
>NW_007176832.1:0-745 GCF_000164805.1 Carlito syrichta
TATGGAAAGGAACACAAATCAAGGGGAAAGAGTGAGAATGAGGTGTTACAGCAGGCGGCAATGAAGAATAATAGTCACAGCAAAGAGGTGACACTGCAGCACACATTGGGCACAGACTTAAGCCAGGAAGGTGCCCGTGCACCCCAGGCCTAAGAAAGGCCACTCCCACCAGCAATCCACAGTCTCATTGCTTTCCCTGACAGGAGAAGGTGTCAAGAAAGAGCAATTCAGAATTCCCCCGGGTCACACATAATGCCTTCCCACAAGTAACTGTGAATGTCTCAGATCCCTCATTGTGGCACAGGGGAGATGAGCATTCCCGCATGGGAGAGGTTGACAAGCCGCACGCCAAAGCAGTCACCCTGTAGAACGTAAGATACACGAAAGGGAACAAGTGGGAAGGAGGAATGACAGCACGCACACTCAGTGCCAGAACCTCACAGTGCAGCACACTTCTCACACAGCTCTTTCCAAGGGAGACGGACATTCAAAACAAGCACCACCAAGGCAGTCAGCTGTTTTCCGTCAATGCGTTTAGCAGAGCAATTGTGTATCCTCCCACACAAAAATTTGAAAGGGAGAAACATTTCAGAATGCACCCAGGGAATTCACCAAGTAATGCCTTCTTGCTCCACTGTGGGGTTCCCATCGCCCCCTGGGTGGCAGCGTAGAGCTGCACATGGGCAAAGCGTGTCCCATGAGAGAACTCTTAGTTCAAACAGAGGCGCTCTGCACAGCCGAAGTC
>NW_007176833.1:0-418 GCF_000164805.1 Carlito syrichta
AGCTATAATATTGACCAAGATATTTCACTGAATGAGTAAAATAAATTCTTTAGGGTGTTGTTCTTTTTTAAAAATTATTTTTATATCTGTATGCATGTGGTTTCATCTTTTTTTTCTGAAAATTATCTTAATTATCCTAAGAGGCTATATTAACTTGGTATGAGTGAATATTTCCCTTATCCACTTTCTCTTATTGTGGCTTGATGTTCACCACGTATCCTTTCGATTTTTTTTTTTTTTTTTTTTTTTTTTTTTTTTTTTTTTGAGTTGGAATCTCACTCTGTCGTCCAGACTGGAATGGAGTGGCCGCTCCCGGCCACCGCAACCTCGGCCTGGTGGGCTCCAAAAATCCTTCCGCCTCAACCTTCCGAATAGCCGGAATTACAGGCATGCGCCCCCACACCCAGCTGATTTTTTG
>NW_007176834.1:0-779 GCF_000164805.1 Carlito syrichta
TGCTCTCAAACAGCCCAACTTTGGTCAACTCTTGGCCTTGGTCTCCCAAACTCCAGCAATCACAGGCTTTCCGTATGATTGACATCCGAGTCTCCTGCCTGGTCTTGAATTCTGGGCCAGAAACAATCCTCCCGCCAAGGCCTGTACTCAATCTGGTTTTGTGGGTTTTGCTTGGAGGTCAAGGTGGGGGCTCGCTATGGTGACCAACCTAGCCTGGAGCTCCCAGGCTCCAGCCATCTTCCTGTCTCGGCCTCCCCGAAAGCCACAGAGACATGAGTGAGTTGCCCAGTCATCCCCGTCCCCTGAAGGTTTGAGTGTCACTCCTGTCGTTTCCCTGAGGCAGCCCCTGGGAGGAGCGAGCAGGTCCACCTGAGGAATAAGGCAGGAGGAAGAGTAGGAGCACCGGCAGAGACATGCCCATGTGCAAGGTGATTCCTCAGCAAAGGGCCTGGTGGCTACATCAGTCAGTCGTCATCTCCAGAGTCCCAGTTTGTTGTAGGGAGTGGACCTCACTGTGGGACCCCAAGAGGGGTGTGGAGGCTGGGTGCAGTGGCTCACGTCTGTCATCCCAGTGTTCTAGAAGCTGAGGGGAGAGGATGGCATGAGCGTCCAGGTTTGAAACCAGCCTGGGAACCTTGCCCAGATCTTGTCTCTACAAGAAGCCAAAAAAATTATCCGAGCTTGGTGGTGCAGTACTTTAGTTCTGGCCACTCGGGACGCTGCTGTGGGAGGATTGCCGGAGCCCAGCTGGTGGAGGGTGTGGTGGCTGAGAGCATGCC
>NW_007176835.1:0-3942 GCF_000164805.1 Carlito syrichta
TGCACTCTCTGTCTGGATCATGCTCTCTCTGCCATTTTCTGTGGCTCCACTCTTAATTAGCATTAGCTTTGATATTATTTTTTCTCAAAGACTTGTCAATTGATTCCAAATTTTAGTAAGGTAATTTTAGGTATGGTGTTTTTTCTTAATCTTAAAACCTACCATTATTTCCCTTCACAGCATTTATCACCAAATATAGATGGATAAATCTATTATCTATCTATCTATCTATCTATCTATCTATCTGTCTATCTATCTATCTATCTATCTATCTAAAATGCCCACTTACATGCTTATTTCATTATGAATTACCTGTCTCACCCAACCAGTTATGAGCTTCATAAAACCAAGGACTAAATCTATTTAGATACCCAGTACTCAGCACAGAATAAGGCCCATTTCAATAAATAGTAATTGACTTTGTTGAATGAACAACTTCCACAAAGTCACACTACCAGCAGGATTCTTCTGAGGCAAGATTTGATCACCGGTCTGTATTGTTTCTGCATTTTCAGGCTTTCCATGATATCATATGTTGTCAAGATTGCCAGATATTGGTATCTGGAATTTTGTTTGAAGGAATATATTCTAATCACTTGACTAATACCCAGATTATTTTTTTATTCACAGTACCAAAGTTAGAAACCTACAACTCCTAAGCATATGCAATTAAGACGATCCAGAAACAAAGTTTAGCTCCTGGATGACCACACCTCCATGCTTCTATCCTTTCTCTGAATTTTCAAATCTGATTCTACATAATGATCACCTTTAGATGTATATAGTTTTCAATATCTAAACTATGGTTGCACTTCAAATAAATCATACTCCCTGTGTAAAGTCTCCAGTATTCATGTATTTTCATTGTTTCTTAGTAATTGTGATGGGGAGCCAGAATTTAAAAGTGATTATCTGAAAGTCATGTCTAATATAATTCTGATAGTTCATTCTTAGCTGCATTGTTATATTTTATGTTTGTGATTGCTGATCTTAAGGATTTTCAATGAAACCTGAACACTTTTAAAGTCAGTATCATATTGAACACATGGGCTCTGAACTCAAACCACAAGAGATAGAAACGTGACTTTACTACTACTAGTTATGTAGTCACCTTCATCAATCTTGGATCCTCTGTTGATATCAGCCTCTTTTTCTCTGCAAAGGAGTTAGCAATAGTGCTTTCTTCATGCATGCTGTTGCTTCAGATATGCTTTGCATATGATAAGCACTAAAAAATTGTTAGCTATGATCATCATTACCTTCATCATAAATATTTTTTTAGCCCCCTCCCTTCCTCCTCATCATATATTTAAGCTGCTCATCAAGCCTCGCTCCATTTCTTCTTCTTTTCTTGTTCAGGACAATACTTCATCTGTACCTCTGAGAAGGAGGTCAGCTTTTTTACACTCCAGGTTCTGAAGGGTTTCAACACCTTCACCAGGCCATCTGGAGAATTTAGGCTACCTAGAGTTCTCTCTGGGGGCTTCTATTTGAAGTTTTTTAAATATGGGAAGTCAATTAATTTTAAAAAGCATTATAAATACTGTTAAAGTATAATAATATGTCAGGCTTCCCAGTCTCGTTATGAATTATGACCATCATTTTATACCTCAGGTTGCCTCCTTTCCACACATGACCTTGCTCCTATTTGGTTAATTACTATCAAGTGTTATCATCCAAACTTCATCTGCCTCAGAGCTGAAGTCATATTCTTCTTCCACAGATAAATCTCCTTGTCATCCAAGTTACCCTCTTTGTTGTTGTTCTCACCATCTGGGGTCATTTGCCAAACATGGTAGAGGCCACAGAGTTGTAAATTTCACCTTTAGTGAGCTAAGGCCCATATGACCTTTCATAGGGAACTTCAGGCAGCCCAGGTCATAGCTATGTCTACCCTGGAGGTATGGAGGGACAGGATGGCAGCAGTCAAACTTGAGAGCTTGGAGTTCAATGTGAGATTTGATACCTGCTTTGGAAATCATAGTGTTTTATAGCTGGAAAAGCCACCAAGATGCAAGATTCATTGCAGTATTCTGATTCTGAGGCCCAGAAATATCTTAAAATTAGGTTAATTAATAGATGAGATCTGTCTACCCTTCATTCTCTTAGTCCATATAGGAAGGACTGAAAATTCTCTTCCACAAAGAGACAAATGTACATATATATGTGGAATAACAACACATTAAATAAAAAAACTGTGATTTTCTATCTTAAATAAGTTATTTCTTTATAATTTTTTTTTTTTTTACTGATGAAGATCTGAATGTCCCTTCAAAAGTCAACAGGTGTTACTTAGTAACCCCTTTCTGCTAGGCTTTGGAGATATAAAAATAAATAAGACAATCCTTACCCATTAGGAATTCACAGATTTTTCAGAAGCTACAAAAGGCAGACACATAAATGCTCATATATACAGAAGTTTAGAAAACCAAGTCTTTGGTAGGCTGGCAAAAGAGAGAAAAACTCACAGACAGCAATTTTTTCCTAATGAATTAATGACCTGCTGTCCAGTGTGTGTTCTGACTGACTATATTGCCCTGATTCCCTTGACCAGTAAGGTGATGATTTTAAAGGAAACCTTAAAAGGGAAAATGAGCTAATAGTTAGATCAATCACTTTAAGCAGCAATGGGTTTCCACAAAAAGGTCAAGGCTTTGCCTCCAACAGTCTGTGTTATGTTAGCTCCCTGTGGAAGTGGTCACTGGAATGATTTATTGTGACTCCCCACTGCCTCCCAGAACTAAGATCCTTAGATTGTGCCCAGGTAGAATCATTAACAAGCCAGGCTCGGTGGCTCAGCCTGTAATCCCGCACCTTTGGGAGGCTGAGGTGAGTGGATTGCCTGAGCCCACGGGTTCGAGACCCGCCTGGGCAGCGAGACCTCATCTCTACGATAAATCAAAAAATCAGCTGGGCGTGGTAGCACATGCCTGTAATTCTGGCTAGTTGGAAGGCTGAGGTGGAAGGATCGCTAGGGCCCAGCAGTTCGAGGCTGCGGTGGCCGGGAGCAGCCACTGCACTCCAGTCTGGGTGACAGAGTGAGACTTCACCTCAAAAAAAAAAAAAAAAAAGAATCATTAACAAGGAGTGTTTTACTTCCCTACAAGCAGAAAACTATGGTAAGTCTTTTTATAAAAAAAAAAATCAACTAGTAGTCAGGGGAAAAAATGACAGCTCTCTTCTTCAATTTTGACATTGCAATTATTTTTTCTTAACAAGAGAAAAGCAAACATTTACTTATATAATATAAGTTTTACTTGACATCGGATCATTTAGAAGTGAAGTCTCAAAGAAACAGAGAAAACTATTTTTGTGGACAGACATGTAGAAGTGTGATTGAAGGACAGAGTATATAATCTAAAGATGATAAACTGGAAGGAAATTAGCGCAACGTGTTGCTCAGATGTTTCTCTGTAGACATTGCTACTTAAATAGGATGATGTATTTCATCCTGTGAACACCTTCTCAGGGAGTAGTTGTGTCAACATTTTTGGGTTTGTTTGTTTGTTTGTTTGTTTGCTTGTTTGTTTGAGTTGGAGTCTCACTCTGTCACCCAGACCAGAGTGCAGTGGCCGCTGCCGGCCACTGCAGCCTCAACCTGCTGGTCTCTGGCGATCCTTCCGCCTCAGCCTTCCAAGTAGCTGAAACTACAGGTGTGTGCTACCACGCCCAGCTAATTTTTTGATTTATTGTAGAGATGAGGTCTTGCCAAGTTACCCAGGTGGGTCTTGAACCCTCAGGCTCAGGCAATCCACTCACCTCAGCTTCCCAAAGTGCCGGTTTACAGGCTGTGCCACCGAGTCTGGCTAACATTGTGGTTAAAGACTTCTGATGATCTCAGAAGCTGGGGGCAGCTCATCAGTGTCTTATGTCACTTTCTTTTTTATTATTTTTTATTTTTAAAGATGTGGGGTACAATTCAGGGTTAGGTATACAAATGTT
>NW_007176836.1:0-801 GCF_000164805.1 Carlito syrichta
AAAATAACAGCTGCAGTTCTTTGAGACTCTAAAATATATTTTCCTCATGTCTGTTTTCTGAATTTTCATAAAGAAGCACTTTGCCGTGTAACTGTGGACATATCGTTGTAATTATAAGAAGTTTCAGTCTACAGTTCATCTAAAGGACCATACTATTTCACACAGATCAAAGAATTTATCTGGTAAAATAATTTTTGGACCAATCAAGGGATTACTTTCTGGAGACTTTTATTTTCACATATATGTTAAATATCGCACTATATTGTAAAAAATGTTTGCAAGAATAGTTTTGAGTGTATGTGTCAGGTAAAACGCTAAAATAAGCTTCCCAAAAGTTGTGAATTATATTTTTGAGGTTTGTAGAATATTGTAAGTTAAAAACACAGAAATAATGTGTAATTTATGCAACAACTATTATCATGAAGATTTTGTGGGGTTTTAAAAATCATAGATATTTGAGAAAAGGTTGAAGTCACTCACTGCATATATACTGCATTATCTTTTCATGTTATTAGATGTCTTGCACTTTAACTCTGACAAACCATGACAAATCTGTCAAGAAGGGGGATTACTATAAGATGAATTATGTATTTCTAAAGACTGCACTGCTGTCAGTATAACTGATAAAGGTCTCCTCAACTTAGAGTTTTGAAGAGATATTGCATCTTCAATAAAGAAAATTTTGTAATTAAATGATTTATGCTGAAGCGATAAAGATATTATTGAAATAAATATTTTGAATTTATTATAAAAGGGCTTTCAATAATGATTCACATCTGAAATATTTAGTTTTTGTATAAA
>NW_007176837.1:0-937 GCF_000164805.1 Carlito syrichta
AAGCACTTTGCCGTGTAACTGTGGACATATCGTGTAATTATAAGAAGTTTCAGTCTACAGTTCATCTAAAGGACCATACTATTTCACACAGATCAAAGAATTTATCTGGTAAAATAATTTTTGGACCAATCAAGGGATTACTTTCTGGAGACTTTTATTTTCACATATATGTTAAATATCGCACTATATTGTAAAAAATGTTTGCAAGAATAGTTTTGAGCGTATGTGTCAGGTAAAACGCTAAAATAAGCTTCCCAAAAGTTGTGAATTATATTTTTGAGGTTTGTAGAATATTGTAAGTTAAAAACACAGAAATAATGTGTAATTTATGCAACAACTATTATCATGAAGATTTTGTGGGGTTTTAAAAATCATAGATATTTGAGAAAAGGTTGAAGTCACTCACTGCATATATACTGCATTATCTTTTCATGTTATTAGATGTCTTGCACTTTAACTCTGACAAACCATGACAAATCTGTCAAGAAGGGGGATTACTATAAGATGAATTATGTATTTCTAAAGACTGCACTGCTGTCAGTATAACTGATAAAGGTCTCCTCAACTTAGAGTTTTGAAGAGATATTGCATCTTCAATAAAGAAAATTTTGTAATTAAATGATTTACGCTGAAGCGATAAAGATATTATTGAAATAAAATATTTTGAATTTATTATAAAAAGGGCTTTCAATAATGAATTCAACATCTGAAATATTTAGTTTTTGTATAAAAAGAGGGTAAATAATCACACGTATACTCACACTCATAAGCTTGGTATGCTTTGAAGGCGTAAATAATCACACTCGGACATACATGTCATAAACTTTTAATGAAATGGGAATGTAAATAATCATACATACACTCATAAACTTTGTATGAGCTGAGGGTATAAATAATCACAACACACTTAATAAGGTTTGTATGAAAGGATTTAAAT
>NW_007176838.1:0-564 GCF_000164805.1 Carlito syrichta
CTGAACATCTGTCTCTTGATATACTGAATTTGGAATCCACATCGACAGGAAAACTTAGGGCATCTTACTAAGAACGAAAAGGAAGTCCGGTTCTAGGAGTTCTCATTTTCCAGAATCTACAGGGCGTCTTGATAAGGTTTAAGGAGCAATCTAGGTTTATGGGTCCCTACATTTTCATAGCCACTTGCTCCTTGGATACGCTAAATCTGTCATTGAAGATCCTCAGGATTTTCTGGTCCTCTTGTTTGTTGTAATCAAGGATGTGGTCCTACAAATTCTTTTGTTTCCTGGGAACATCTACGACCATAATAATATTCCCCAGAATCAAAGGTATATTGGTACAAAATTCCTCGATTCAGGTGACCTCAAAGTACAGAAAATTCTTGTGGGTGGGCAGGTAGAAATGGAATTTTGGGTTTGGAAGATTCCACATTTTGGGGAGGTCTTGGGAATGGGAACCAGAAATCTTGGATTCCAGTTCCCAAAGAACATTATGGACGTCTTTCCCTGGGTATCCACAAAACTGGAATGCTCGGTCTGCAGCAACTGTCTCGGCATCCTGCA
>NW_007176839.1:0-751 GCF_000164805.1 Carlito syrichta
ACACTAATGACGCCACTGGATGGAAATCAGGGGGAAAATCCAAATCGGTTTACTGAAAAGAACTAAAGAAGGCTTTTATTCTCAGTGAAGTGTTCTAATGCTTTCAAATATAACTTCCACATTACTTCCCATAATTTCAAAGAAGGCGAATCCTATCAAGCTTTCCCATTTTCCTTTCGTGCTGCTCCTCCCTATTTCCTCAACCACAATGGGTCGAAGGCCCCACTGTCAAGTGATTCGAGCCTGTGTCCTGAATAATTAGCATACATGGGAGTTCAAATGTCGACTGAACTTCTATGGCAGAATAGCATAGAATAATAATACAGACACTTGGACTTGAATATGTTGTATCTTTGGCTCTTGTGCCAGCATGAGCTCCATGGAGCTCTTTCACACCATTACACAGAAGAAGGTGTGAGGTCTAGGAGCTACGCCTGATTCAGTGAAGGCTGCTCTTGAGAGCAGTGCCCAGGAAAGGAGGGACCTGGAGCCATACCAGACTGACAGTCAGTCACCCTGGTGTCATGGAGCAAGTTCCGCGGAAGGACCATGACCGGAACGGGAAGCAGGAGGCAGTTAAGGAAGGATGTAGCTTCTGATAACAAATCTCCAATGTGATACGAAATTGGAGTTTGCAGATCGCACACAAATATTACATTAGAAAGAGAAACGGGCAAGAATCATCTCTCCAATACATCCAAAAATTAGCCGGGCGCGGTAGCACGCGCCTGTATTTAAAGCTACTTAAAAG
>NW_007176840.1:0-1005 GCF_000164805.1 Carlito syrichta
TAGAAAGAGAAACGGGCAAGAATCATCTCTCAATACATCCAAAAATTAGCCGGGCGCGGTAGCACGCGCCTGTATTTAGAGCTACTTAGAAGGCTGAAGTTGAAGGATCGCCGGAGCCCAGCGGGTCGAGGCTGCGGTGGCCGGGAGCGGCCCACTGCACTCCAGTGTGGGCGACAGAGTGAGACTCCAGCTCCAAACCATAACAGAAAATAGCCAGGTTCCGTGACTCAGCCTGTAATCCTGCGATTGAGGAGGCTGCGGGGAGAGGACAACCTAAGCCCGCGGGTTCGAGACCCACCTGGGCAACTTGGGGAGTCCTCCTCTCTACAATAAATCAAGAAATCAGCCGGGTGTGGACGCACATGCCTGGAATGCCAGCCCTCGGAAGGCTGAAGCGGAAGGATCAATGGAGCCCAGCAGGTCGAGGTTGCGGTGGCCGGAGAGGCCACTGCATTCCGGTGCGGATCACAGAGTGAGACTCCAACTCAGCCAAGAGCCCACGGTACAGAGAAATGTGAACTGTTATTTGCTGGAGTGGAACCATGGCCTTAAGAACATTTTACTGAAACCTGCTAGTTATTAATGATGAATGCTTCTTTGCCTTAAATGGTGGACAACCAAAGTCTTCGACAACCACAATATGAAATTCAAATTTCCAAGTGTAAATTATATTCAGATGAAAAAACATGCAGTAATTTCCATAAAAATTGTTGTACTCTGTGCCAGGTAACAGCAGTTATCTCAATCTACCCTGTACAATTGTGGAGATGGGGGGAATCTAAGCTAAGGGATATCAAAACATCGTAGATATATGCTTCCTCTTCTTCTTTCTGACCTGTCTTCCTCCTCCCATGTTTTTCCAACACTTTTCACTTTTTGTAAAAGTATGTACTCAAAAGTGAACAATTTAAACCTGAATTCAAAAGTGAACAAACACAGTTTAGCAGATTCGTGCTCTCCAACAGTACATTGAAGGAGTTTATGAAATGTGCCTTTCGGGTGTGG
>NW_007176841.1:0-837 GCF_000164805.1 Carlito syrichta
AAGAATACTGATAGCTAAACAGAGACAGGACAAAAAAATCAAGAAACAGTATAAGTCAGAAGGTAAACACCAAACGTAATCTAGATCAACAGTTTCAATGATAAAATCATAAGTCAAAATAAGTGATCAGAGTAGAGTCACTTCTGTGATCTCTGATTCCAGCCTCTCCCTTTTGTTTTTCGTTGCAGCATAGGGGTGGAGCTTTGTCTCCTGTTTCACACTGTTGCCTTAGGAGCTGAGGTAAAGTTTGTTGCTAGGTGGGCGGGGCAATGAAAGTCTCTGCCTGGAGAATGGCAAGGCAGTTTAAGCAGATCTGTTTTTCTCCGCTTGTCTGGGTCCTCTGGCTTGGGGTCTCACGCTGAGTGCCTCAGCCAGGGTGGACCCGGAGTTCCAGAGCTCCAAAGTTCCAAAGGGCAGGCTGTAAATGACGAGAGTGGTGCTGGGACCCTACAGAGTATTCAGCCAGTAATGGAACCGGTGTCTCTGAGGGGCGGGCGCTCAGAGCCTCCCTGTGCGACCTGCAGTGCCGGGTGCTGGGCGGGGGAGAGAGCTGGAGGGAGCAGGGACCCAAAACTTCCCCACACGCTGCAATACCTGGCCTTAGGAAATGAAGTAAAGTTTGTTGATAGGTGGGCAGGGCAATGGAAGTCTCTGCCTGGAGAATGGCAAGGCAGTTTAAGCAGATCTGTTTTTCTCCGCTTGTCTGGGTCCTCTGGTTTGGGATCTCACGCTGAGTTCCTCAGTCAGGGTGGACCCGGAGTTCCAGAGCGCCAAAGTTCCAAAGGGCAGGCTCTAAACGGCAAGAGTGGCGCTGGGACTCTACAGAGGACTTCAGCG
>NW_007176842.1:0-702 GCF_000164805.1 Carlito syrichta
GAGACAAAGCCCCACCCCTACACTGAACAAAGGACAAAAGGGAGAGGCTGAAATCAGAAATCACAGAAGTGACTCTAATCTGATCACTTATTTTGACTTATGATTTTATCATTGAAACTGTTGGTTTAGATCACGTTTGGTGTTTACCTTCTGACTTATACTGTTTTTTGATTTTATTGGCCTGTCTCTGTGTAATTATCAGTACTCCTTAGAGAATCTTTCTTACTTGTCTTTCTTCACTTCTTCCCAGCCCTGTGTCTCTTCCTAGCCTGATAGTTGGTATGTATATCTGTTATCCCTCTCGCACTTCTCTCTTTTGCTTATTTTGACTTATGATTTTATCATTGTAACTGTTGGTTTAGATCACGTCTGTTGTTTACCTTCTGACTTACACTGTTTCTCGATTTTATTGGCCTGTCTCTGTGTAGCTATCAGTACTCCTTAGGGAATCTTTCTTACTTGTCTTTCTTCACTTCTTCCCAGTCCTATGTCTCTTCCTCACCTGATAGTTGATATGTATATCTGTTTTCCCTCTCACACTTCTCTCTTTCTAACTCCCTATTGACCCACCCTTCCTCCATTATTTTCCTCTTTTATATGCTCGCTTTTAAAATCTAGGGACCAAGACTGCATACTGCTAAATAGACAGACTGTAAAGCAGAGGGAAAAGTGAACAAAGCCAGAAGACCCTCACAAGGAAGA
>NW_007176843.1:0-708 GCF_000164805.1 Carlito syrichta
CATGCTTCTTCACTCTGAAATTTAAAAACTCTTGTTAAGATCTGGATGTGATATTATGAACATATTTTATTCAAATTAAAATATTAAAAAGTGCATGTCTGGAGAAATGTGGTTATTTTTGTCACTATACTGTGAAGTGATCATTTTGAAAAAGAATTACACCTTTCATAAAAGTAAAAATCTGTATTATTAGAGTGTAATCTTTTTTTTTTTTTTTTTTTTTTTTTTTTGAGTTGGAGTCTCACTCTGTCGTCCAGACTGGAGTGCAGTGGCCGCTCCCGGCCACCGCAGCCTCGGCCTGCTGGGCTCCAGCGATCCTTCCGCCTCAGCCTTCCGAGTAACCGGAATTACAGGCATGCGCCACCACACCCAGCTGATTTTTTGATTTATTGTAAAGATGAAGTCTCACTGCCCAGGCGGGTCTCGAACCCGCGGGCTCAGGCAATTCACTCACCTCAGCCTCCCAAAGGCGCGGGATTACAGGCTGAGCCACCGAGCCCGGCTAGAGTGTAATCTTAAAACTAAAGTGAATCACTCATATAAGATACTATATGTGAGTAAGTTCAGGATGTTCAGCTTATTATTTTTAAATTTCAATGGTTATCTGAGTGATGTTTTCTGATTGACTAAGAGACTTTTTGCTATATGATTTTATTTTATTATTACTTTATTTATTTCATCTCTTTGGGGGTACAAATAGTTTTTAGT
>NW_007176844.1:0-1102 GCF_000164805.1 Carlito syrichta
AGCTACATAGCTAGCTATCTAGCTAGCTAGCCCACTTAACTACCTGACTTAAATAGCTGGTAGGTGAAAAAACTAGCTGACTTAACTAGCTATCTACCTAGCTAGCCAGCTGAGTTTACTAGTTGAAATAACTAGCTAGTCAGCTACCTAGCCATCTGATTTAACTAGCTTTATAACTACCTAGCGAGTTGGCTAGCCAACTGATGTAAAATGCTCACTTAACTAGCTAGCTAGCTGGTTAGCCAGCTGACTTAACTAGTTGATTAATGAGCCAGAGAGCTGGCCAGCCAGGTGACTAAACTAGCTGACTTAACTAGATTTCCACATGGCTAGGCAGCTGAATTAACTAGCTCTTTACCTCTCTAGTCACCTGGATAGCCAGCTGACTTAACTGGGTGACATAATTAGTTAGCCAGCTGGCTAGCTAACAGACTGAATTCTTTTTTTTTTTGAGTTGGAGTCTCACTCTGTCGCCCAGACTGGAGTGCAGTGGCCACTGCAGCCTCGCCTGCTGGGCTCCGGTGATCCTTCCGCCTCAGCCTTCTGAGTAGCCAGAATTACAGGCACGCACTACCACGCCCGGCTGATTTTTTGATTTATTGTAGAGATGAGGTCTCGCTGCCCAGGCGAGTCTCGAACCCGCGGGCTCAGGCAATCCACTCACCTCAGCCTCCCAAAGGTGCGGGATTACAGGTTGAGCCACCGAGCCCAGCTCAGACTGAATTCTTTACCTCTCTAGTCACCTGGATAGCCAGCTGACTTAACTAGGTGACATAATTTGCTAGCCAGCTGGCTAACTAACAGACTGAATTAGGTCACAACCTAGTCAGCAACCTTGCTGGCCAGCTGACTTAACTAGCTGTCTTAACTAGCTGGCCTTCTTTGTAACCAGTTGAATTAACTAGCATTATACGTAGCTATTCAGCTGGCTATCCAGCTGAATTAACTAGGTGACTTATCTAGCTAGCCAGCTGTCTAGCCAGGTGACTTAACTAGCAAGTTACCTAGCTAGCCATCTGCTTTTCAGCTGATTTACCAAGGTGACTGAACTCGCTAGACAGCTGTCTAGACATTAACATAACTAACTAGCTACCTAGCTAGC
>NW_007176845.1:0-839 GCF_000164805.1 Carlito syrichta
TCACAATGCAGTAAACATTTTGACACAGCATTCCCCAAGCTGATGCACACTCACAGCCAGCAAGCCAAGCCTGTCAGCTCTCCTCGTAAATGCCAACGGAAGAGCAATGGCTTTGGATAGGAGACGGACAGGTCAAATCAAAAACACTTTAGAATTCAGTAGGTGAACAAATCATGCTTTCCCAAAGATGACAGCGAACCGGTCATGTCGCTCAGTGTGGCACCATGGAGTTGTGCACTTTGTATACAGGAAACGTTGCATACAGCTCTGCTAGGCCTTTGCATTCAATGTAGGATAATACACGCTGAAAAACAGGGAGAATCAGGCGTCACGCCAAAGACCAAGCCACTGTAATACTTGTTGCCCCCCCATTCAGTGACGTGCCGTTTGGAGGAATGTCTCCCATGGAAGACTGTTGTTTTCCGCAAAGCAAACAATGGCTCTCGGGCCTCGTTGGCAAATGAACCCGCAGAGCCATTGTATTCCGTGTGAGACGCCCGTGTCAAAAGAGAAAACTTTTCAGCATTCGCCGCTGAATGAAGCATGCTTGGCTACCCATGGCTGTGGAGATCTGGATCCAGTCAGTGCAGCAGCTGAAGTTGCACTCTGGTCACCAAATGCTCCCCGCCTAGTATAGTGCATATACAGGAGAGCTCTGAGAATCAGGGAGGAGAGCACGCACAAAGCCAGTGTATACAGACTGCCAATGAAGTGCAGTGCAGCGCAGGCTTCAATAGCGTGTCCCCAGGAAGACCCAGCTTCACCCCCAGTGTAACAGAGGCTCTCCTTGCTTCCTGGGCAATGAAAACGGCACAGCCTTGGTAGTCCTTATTAGGTTA
>NW_007176846.1:0-1997 GCF_000164805.1 Carlito syrichta
GCAGATTTATCTGCAGACAGCCTGCAGGCTAGGAGAGCTTGGAGCCCTATCTTCAAAGTCCTAAAAGATAAACAATTTCAACCAAGAATAACCTACCCGGCCAAGCTAAGCTTCATCAGTGAGGGAGAATTAAAATCTTTCCCAGATATCCAATCCCTAAGAACTTATGCAGCCACAAAACCATCTCTACATGAAACACTTAAGAAAGTACTAAACACAGAAGAAAAGGAAAAAAGAACAATATTCTTCACAAGAGTACAGGGAAAAGAATAAAATATACACGAACCAACCCCAAAACCAAAAGAAAGGCAAAAAAAAGAAAGAAAGAAAAAAGAAAAAACCCAAGTGGAAGAACAACAACTCAATAAGAATTCCATGATAGGGACGAATTCTCACATTTCAATAAATAGTCTGAATGTGAATGGACTAAACGCACCACTGAAAAGATATAGAATGACAAAATGGATAAAATATCACCAGGCAACAATATACTGCCTTCAAGAGACCCATCTCACTAGAAAGGACATACACAGACTCAAAGTAAGAGGATGGGAAACAAATTTTCAGGCGAATGGAACACAAAAGAAAGGAGGAGTCGCGATCCTAATTTCAGACAAAATACCATTTAAGCTATCAAAAATTAAAAAAGATACAGAGGGCCACTACATAATGATAAAAGGTTCACTCCATCAACAAGAAATATCTATCCTAAACATATATGCACCCAACATAGGTGCACCAACATTCATAAAGCAACTTCTAGGAAAACTAAAGAAAGACATTGACTCTAACACCATAATAACTGGGGACTTTAATACACCACTCACAACCTTAGACAGATCATCAGGACAAAAAATCAGCAAGGAGATCCGGAACCTCAATGAGACTCTGGACCAAATGGACTTAATTGATACCTATAGAACACTCCATCCAAAGACCACAGAATACACATTCTACTCATCACCACATGGAACATATTCTAAGATCGACCACATAATTGGACACAAATCAAGTATAAGCAAATTTAAAAGGACTGAAATTCTGCCATGCACCTTTTCGGACCACAGTGGAATAAAAATAAACATTGACACCAACAAAGTCCCCCCAAAACCCACAAAGACATGGACACTAAACAGCATGATGCTAAATAACTCCTGGGTCAATGATGACATCAAAATAGAGATCAAAAGATACCTGGAAACAAATGAAAATGAAGAAACATCTTACCAAAATCTCTGGGATGCCTTAAAAGCTGTAATAAGAGGGGAATTTATATCCCTACAAACACACATGAGGAAAATGGAAGGAACAGAAATTGACAACCTAACAAGCCACCTAAAGAAGCTGGAAAAGCAAGACCACAAAAACCCTAATTTCAGCAGAAGAATCCAGATCACCAAAATAAAAGCCCAAATCCAGGACATAGAAGACAAAAAGATAATACAAAAAAATCAATGAAACAAAAAGCTGGTTCTTTGAAAGGGTAAACAAGATTGATGGTCCCCTAGCTAGACTGACCAAGAAAAAATGAGAAAAAAACCAAATGAGCATAATCAGAAACACAAAAGATGAAGTCACATCTGACCCTGAAGAAATACAAAATTCATTAGAGACTACTACGTACACTTGTATGGAAACAAACTTGAAAATCAGAAGGAAATGGAGGACTTTCTGACATCACACAACCTACCTAGGTTGGAACAAGAAGAAATTGAGACCCTAAATAGACCAATAACAATCAAGGAAATCAACTATGTAATAAGAAAACTTCCTACAAAAAAAAAGCCCTGGTCCAGATGGTTTTCCAGCAGAATTCTACAAGACATTTAAGGAGGAGCTGATACCAATCCTACTGAAGGTATTCCAGGCGATTGAAAAGATGGAACTCTCCCCAAATCATTTTACAAAGCCAACATCACATTGATACCCAAGCCAGGTAAAGATCCAACAAGAAAGAGAACTACAGGCCATATCTTTGATGACATAGATGCTAAAAT
>NW_007176847.1:0-508 GCF_000164805.1 Carlito syrichta
GAGAGCTAGTTAAGTCAACTAGCTAGCCAGCTAGCTACTTAATTCATCTAGCTAGTCTGCTAGATAGTCAGCAGCTAGTTAAGTCAGCTAGCCAGCAAACTAGCCAGTTATCTTCTAGTTAAGTCAGCTGGCTAGACAGCTAGATAGTTTATTTGCTAGCTAGTTATGTCAGCAAATAGCCAGCTATCTAGTCAGCTAGCTAGTTAAGTCAGCTAGCAAATCAGCTAGTTGCCTAGTTTTTAGTCCACTAGCAACTCAGCTACATGTTTAGCTAATTATTGGGCTCGCTTGCTTATCATCATGTCTGCTAACTAGTTGGGCCCTTCGCCTGTCACCCAGTCTGCAAATTAGTTGACTCACTCGACAGCCAACAGGTCAACTAACTTGTTGGTTCGCTCACAAGCCAACAGGACAGCTGAATAGTCGCCTTGCTTGCCAGTCGACTAGTTATATCAGCTCAGTATTTGGCTTGCTCTACGGATGACTACTTAAATCAGCTCAACCTTTG
>NW_007176848.1:0-669 GCF_000164805.1 Carlito syrichta
AAGCTGGCTGGCTATCCCACTGTCCAACCAGCCGGCTGGCTATTTCAGCTGGCTGGCTGGCCAGGTGGCCAGTCCACTGGCTAGATTGCCAGCTGCCTAGCCAGCTAGCCAGTCAGGTAGCTAGGTAGTTAACAGAGCTGGCTAGCCATTTAGCAAACAATGCAGCTAGCTAGTTAAGACAGCTGGCTAGCCAGCTAGCTTGCCAACTAGTTAGTCAGCTAGTTAAGTCAACTAGCTAGCCAGCTATCTAGTTAAGTGAGCTAGCAAGTCAGCTAATTTTTCAGGTACCTAGTTAAGCCAGCTAGCCAGTCAGGTTTCTAGTCAGCTAGCCAGGTAAGTCAGCTACCTATTCAACTAGCTAGTCAGGTAGATAGTTAAGTCAGCTAGCCATCTAACTAGCCAGTTAGCTAGCTGGTTAAGTCAGCTAACTATACAGCTAGGCAGCCTGTTTGCTAGATAGCAATATCAGCTAGATAGCCAGCTAGCTAGTCAGCTAGCTAGTTAAGTCAGCTAGCAAAATCAGCTACTTACTAGCTAACTAGTTGGCTAGCAACACAGCTAGCTGGTGAGCTAACTAGTGGGCTCCATCGCTTTCCATCAAGTCAGCTAACTAGTCAGCTCGCTTGTCTGCTAACAGGTAAGCAAACAACTTGGCGTGCTCACCAGCCA
>NW_007176849.1:0-2024 GCF_000164805.1 Carlito syrichta
TAGACAGCTAGACAGCTTGTTTGCTAGCTAGATGTCAGCAAGATAGCCAGCTAGCTAGTCAGCTAACTAGTTAATTCAGTTAGCAAATTAGCTAATTAATTAGCTATCTAGTCGACTAGCAAATCAGCGAGCTGGTCAGCTAATTAGTGGGCTTGCTCGTGCTCTATCAGGAAAGCTAACTAGTCAGCTCCCTTGCTTGTCTACAATTCATTAAATTTGTTGGCTCGCTTGCAAGCCAACAGGCAGCTAACTAGTCGCCTTGCTCATCAGCTGACTAGTTAAGTCAGTTCACCAGTTGGCTCACTTGCTGGCTGACTAGTTAAGGCAGCTCACTCAACAGCTCACAAGCCAGCCAATTAGTTAAGTCGGCTCACCTGTCGGCTCACTTGCCAGCTGACTTGTGAATTCTTCTGACTAGCTGGCTCACTCACCTGCCAACTAAATTTGGCTGACCAGTGAGCTCACTCTCTGACCGACTAATTAAGTCAGCTAACCAGTCGGCTCACTCACAGGCAAACAAGATAAGCCAACTCACCTGTCGGCTCACTCGCTGGCCGACTAGTTAAGTGAGCTAACCGGTCTGCCAACTAGCCAGCCAACTAGATAAGTCACCTAACTGATCGGTCAACTAGTCGACCAACTTTTAAGCTGACAAGTTAGATCATCTAAATAGTCGGCCGACAAGTTAGGTTAGCTAACTTGTCGGCCAACTAGTAGGCAGACTAGCATGGTCAACAGACCAGCAGGCAACAAGTTAACCTTGCTGACTAGTGGGCCCAACTCGTTAGTCAGCTAGTTAACCCAGCTAACTAGTCGGCCAAATAGTCTGCTGACTTGCTAGGCCAGCTAACAATTCGGTCGAGTAGTCAGCCTATGTGTTAAACAAGCTAAGAAGTCCGCCTACTCATCAGCCAAAAATTTAAGTCACCTTACTAAGTCCTTAACCAACTAGTTAAGACAGCTAGTTAACTCATTTACCAACGAGTTAAAACAGTTAGCTAACTCATTAACCAACTCATTAAGTCAGCAAGCTATCTCGTTATCCAATGAGTTGTCAACTACCTAAGTCAGCTAGCTAACTAGCTAGCTAGCTAAGTCAGCTAGCTCAGACTTAAGTCAGATACTTAAGTCTGCTACCTAACTTGTTAGCTAAATATTAAATCACCTAGTTATTGAGCTAGTTAAATAGTTAGCTAACTATTTAATTCAGGTAGTTAAGACAGCTAGCTAACTAGTTAGGTCAGCCAGTTAAGTCAGCTATCTAAATAGTTAAGTCAGCTACCTAAGTCAGCTAGTTAAGTCAGTTTTTTAATTTAGTCAGCTGGATAAGACAGCTACCTAGCTAGTGAGCTAATGGGTTACAACAGCAGGTTGAATCAAGTTGTTAGCTAGTTAATTAATGGATTAAATGAGCTGACTGAGTCAGCTAGCTAGCTAGTTAACAAATGTGTTGGCTCAACTGATTGAGTAGGTTAGCTAGCCTGTTAGCTAACGAGTTAAGTCAGCTGGATTTGTCAAATAGCTAGCTAGTTTGCTAATGAGTTAAGTCAGCTGGTTGTGTCAGCTAGCTAGCTCGTTAGCTAACGAGTTAAGTCAGATAATTAAGTCGCATAGCCAACACGTTATATAACATGTAAGCTAACTAGTTAGCCAGCTGGTTAAAGCAGCTAGCAAACTAGTCAACTAAATATTTAAGTCAGCTTATTAGCTAGGAATCTAGCTAGTTACCTGCCAATTTAAGTCAGCTGGCTAGCTAGGTAGCTTGCTAGTTAGATAACTATACAAGTCAGCTGGCTATCTAGATAGCTAGCTAGTTAAGCCAGCTAGTTAAGTCAGCTGGCTAGACAGCTGGCTAGATTTGTAGTGAGCTAGTTACAGCAGTTAGCTAGCTAGCTGGTTAGCTGGTTAATTCAGCTAGATTAAAGAACTGGCTGGCCAACTCGCAAGACACTTATCTAGATAGTTAAGTCAGCTAGATAGCTACCTGCTTAGCTAATGATGTCAACGAGTTAAGTCAACTGGCT
>NW_007176850.1:0-696 GCF_000164805.1 Carlito syrichta
AACGTCATGTGCATAGAACAGTGCCTTGGGAGTAAAGGACAAGAGTGTGAACTCATAGGCTCCATATGAACAGACTTTCAGAAGGAAAGTTTCCAAATAGTGGAAGTCAGTTGTTGTGTTACATCACAAATTCTACAAAGTCAAGAATACTTCATTCGTGGATTGTATGCAGTCCAAGTCAGGTGGTCAGCACCTCATGCAAAATCCAGGATACTATGGTAATACGAACCTTTCAGTACGCATACATATCAGGGTTTATCGAAGGATATAGATATTGTTGTTATGAATACATGGGCCATGTCTGTCCTTTGAGCTAATCTCATGATTTTCGTAATATTTGCTGATTAAACAAATGAATCAATGAACCACATACCCAATCCGTGTCTATGACCTTGATCTCCTTTTCTATGAACTGCAAACATAGAAGAGGACCATCCAAGACCTGGGTGCTCTTGGTATTTTGATGGACATGCCTATGAGACAAAACAACAATCAACGGAATCAGAACATCTTAACTGTGACTCCTACCAGTATATTTTTGTCAGTGTTGGTAAGGAAAGAGGCAGATCAGCAAATTCTAGATCGATCAGTGCAGTGGAAAATCAAACCCTGCTTACAAAAATTCAACTCAGCATTTCTTCTTAGGCAAGGTGAAAGTTTACTCTGGACCCCAGCTATAACTTTCCCCTTTTCTAC
>NW_007176851.1:0-457 GCF_000164805.1 Carlito syrichta
CTTGGTCTATTTAGGGTCTCAATTTCTTCTTGTTCCAACCTAGGTAGGTTGTGTGATGTCAGAAAGTCCTCCATTTCCTTAAGGTTTTCAAGTTTGTTTCCATACAAGTGTATGTAGTAGTCTCTAATGATCTTTTGTATTTCTTCAGGGTCAGATGTGACTTCTTCTTTTATGTTTCTGATTGTGCTTATTTGGTTTTTTTTCTCATTTTTTCTTGGTCAGTCTAGCGAGGGAACCATCGATCTTGTTTATCCTTTCGAAGAACCAGCTTTTTGTTTCATTGATTTTTTGTATTATCTTTTTGTCTTCTATGTCCTGAATTTGTGCTTTTATTTTGGTGATCTGGATTCTTCTACTGAAATTAGGGTTTTTGTGGTCTTGCTTTTCCAGCTTTCTTAGTGGCTTGTTAGGCTGTTAATTTGTGTTCCTTCCATTTTCTTCATGTGTGTTTGTAGGG
>NW_007176852.1:0-1288 GCF_000164805.1 Carlito syrichta
GAGACCTCATCTCTGTATAAAATAATTTTTTTAAAATAGCCTGGTATAGTGTCATGCCTGCAGTCCCAGCTGCTCAGGAGGCTGAGGGAAAAGGATCACCCAAGCTCAAAAGGTCAAGGCTGTGGTAAGCCATGATCGTACCACTGCACTCTAGCCTGGGTGACAGAGTGAGACCCCGACTCAAAAAAAAATTTAGTGAATTAACTGCACCCATCTCAAGGCAGTGGCTTCAGGATTAAGAAGAAACACACATGTAAAAAGCCCCTAAGCTGCAAAATAGTGTTATTCATGAGAAGGTGCAGAGAGAGAGGGTCCCCTGAGTGCACTCCTCATGAGGGCACTGGGCTCAGAGGTCTACACTCACTGTTCCTTCAGTCCTAATCACAAACCTGGACAATGCAATGGTGCTACCATGAGACCCATTCCACAGACCAAACTTTGCTTTATGTGGCGAGTCACTACGAGAGGCAGGAGTCAGACTGGGGTGGTGTGGCAGAGAGGGGCTAAAAACATTTAAAATTATTCCTTTTAAAGATCAACCTGCATGCTCCAAACCTGATAGACATGAGGCTTGAGAAAACTAAATAGCCACAAGGCACATTCCTGGAAGTGCAAGATAGTAACCAATTCACAACTTTACTCCCACATCCTCTCTTTGTGAAGTGATTGTTTACAACCCCTACTTGTCATGTATTCCCTGGAGACAATTTGTTCTTTGAAAATCTGGTTTTGCTAAATACTACCTTGCAAATTACAAAAACAAACAAACAAAAAACGTATGGCCATGCAAACTGACCCCCCCCCCTTTACCTAAGCTAACGTATAAAACCCCTCTCCACTTTCTTCAGGATACTCAACCTTGGAGCATTACCCTGCTGAGTCATACCAGTGCTAATAAACTGCTACTTCCTAAGGTAGAACTTCCTAAGAAAGCCTCGGTGTCATAGCCTCTCTGTTAACTGACAACAGTGGGAGACTCAGAGGCCCACAGGACACACAACACCCTCTAAGAGGATGGAAGGTGAGGTCCAAAGAGAAACACCCTGGGATGAGAGACACTGTGCATTCTTGCTTCTTTCATTTTTCAAAATAGTCCTGCAGGTTGTCACATGGTTCTGAGGACAGCAGCACGCGGTGGGTCGTGGCTGCACCTTGGGTCTGTGGGCCTTCAGGGCTGCCCAGTAGAGAACATGCACTCTCTCCCAGTCTGCATGTCACCTGCCTCAGTTGCTTGACTGACTGTGGGTGGGCACAGCTCCCATTACTTCCAACCAGCCCGTCCTCATCC
>NW_007176853.1:0-653 GCF_000164805.1 Carlito syrichta
CACCATGCGTGACTCCAGTATTTGTGTTCCGGGGAGCGACAAGGACTCACTATGTGTCCCAGGCTGGTCTGAAACTGCTGGACTCCAGTGGTCCCTGCCTCGGCCTTCCATAGTCCCATCTTGATTGTCTGCCAATCCACCATCTTTTGGAAACTCAAAGTCCAAGTTTGGGGCTCCTTCCTAAATGATCTCTGTCCACGATGATCCCAACTCCATACACAAATGGATACTCTTCTTTGTTTTCATTTTTTCATTTCATTTCTCACTCGGTCACCCAGGATGGAGGGCAGTGGCTCACTTCCGGCTACCACAACCTTGGCCCACCGGGCTTCTGCCAGCCTTCCCCCAGCTGTATGAGGAAAAGGAATGACAGGCAGGCGTCACCACGCCTGGATAATTTGGGGTGGAGGGTAGAGATGAAGTCTCGCCGAGATCCCTGAGTGGGTCTCAACTCAGGCTGGCCACTGGCCTCAGTCTCCCGAAGTGCAGGGATGACAGGGCTAAGACCCAGAGCCCAGCCTCAATCTTTCATCAAAAATGAACCAGAAGGTCTGGCACAGCCTCCCACATTTGGAATCCCAGTGCTCTGGGAGGCCAAGGTGGGAGTATGGCGAAGCCCATGAAACCCAAGGTCAACCTGGGCCATGCAGGGA
>NW_007176854.1:0-891 GCF_000164805.1 Carlito syrichta
TCGGCCTTTCCATAGTCCCATCTTGATTGTCTGCCAATCCACCATCTTTTGGAAACTCAAAGTCCAAGTTTGGGGCTCCTTCCTAAATGATCTCTGTCCACGATGATCCCAACTCCATATACAAATGGATACTCTTCTTTGTTTTCATTTTTTCGTTTCATTTCTCACTCGGTCACCCAGGATGGAGGGCAGTGGCTCACTTCCGGCTACCACAGCCTTGGCCCACCGGGCTTCTGCCAGCCTTCCCCCAGCTGTATGAGGAAAAGGAATGACAGGCAGGCATCACCACGCCTGGATAATTTGGGGTGGAGGGTAGAGATGAAGTCTCGCCGAGATCCCTGAGTGGGTCTCAACTCAGGCTGGCCACTGGCCTCAGTCTCCCGAAGTGCAGGGATGACAAGGCTAAGACCCAGAGCCCAGCCTCAATCTTTCGTCAAAAATGAACCAGAAGGTCTGGCACAGCCTCCCACATTTGGAATCCCAGTGCTCTGGGAGGCCAAGGTGGGAGTATGGCGAAGCCCAGGAACCCAAGGCCAACCTGGGCCATGCAGGGAGACCTAGTTTCTGCACCCAACCAAACACGGGATCTAGGGTTGAGGTGTCCATCGTCCTGGCCATGTTGGAGGCCAAAGTGGGAGGATCACCAGAGCCCACGATTTTGAGGCAGGTGGTGAACGATTTTCATGTTCCCGGGCACCAGTCTGGGCCAAGAACCAGACCCTGTCTTCAAAAACGTGAGAATTGCACACAGATTCTCAACTGCACATGGTGTGTTCACAGGGCGGCTGGCTTTAGAGCCAGGAATCTGAGATTGGAGAGGAAAAAATGTCCCTGGGTGACAGATGTGTCCCTGGCCTTTCTTGTTGAAATGTCCATGTTGCTGAGTGGGAG
>NW_007176855.1:0-2399 GCF_000164805.1 Carlito syrichta
CTTAGCTACATAGCTACATAGACTGCTGGCTTTCCAGCAGACTTAACTACCTCACTACCTAGCTAACCTGCTGGTCAGCAAGTCGACTTAACTAGGTGACTTAAGTTGCTAGCCAAGTGGCTAGCCAGATGACTTAACTAGCTAGCGACTGTGCTAGGTCGCTGGCTAGCCAGCTGACTTAACTAACTGACTTAACTAGCTAGCCAGCTGATTTAACTAGCTGACTTAACCAGCTAGCCAGCTGGATAGCCAGATGACTTAGCTAGCTTGCTACCTAGCTATCCAGCTATTTGGACAGATGACTTAACTAGTTGACTTAACCAGTAAGCCAGCTGGCTATCCAGCTGATTCAACTAGCTGATTTAACTATTTAGGCAGCTTGCTAGCCAGCTGACTTACCTAGCTCTCTACCTACCTACATAGCTGGCAAGTCAGCTGATTTAACCAGCTGAATTAATTGCCTAGACAATTGGCCAGCCAACTAACTTAAGTAGCTCGCTACTTAGGTTGCCATCTGATTTAACTAGCTGACTTAAACTGCTGGCCTGCTTCCTAGTCATCTGAATTAACTAGATTTCTATATATCTAGCCACCTGACTAGCCAGCTGACTTAACTAGGTGACTTAACTAGCTGGCCAGCTGTCTAGTCAGCTGACTTAAATAGATAGCTACCTGGTTAGTTAGATGGCTAGCCAGCTGGCTTAACTATCTAGCTATTTGGCTGACTGAGTGACTAGGCAGCCGACTAGGTTGCTAGCAGGCTGGCCAGCTGGCTAGCCTGCCAGCTTATATAGCCAGCCAGCTGGCTGGACAGTCGGATAGTCAAGCAGCTTAATTAGCTAGTCACCCTGTTGGTCAGCCGGCTAGCAAGGTAGCTTAACTAGCCTGCCACCTACATGACCAGCCTGATAACCAGTCGACTTAGCTAGCTGACTTAACTAGATATCCATCCGGGTAGCGAGCTGGCTTAACTAGTTCACCACCTAGCCAGCCAGCCGGTAAGTCAGCTCACTTAACTCACTGACTTAACCAGCTAGCCAACCAGCTAGCCAGCAAACTTAATTAGCTAGCTACCTACCTAGCCTGGTGGCTAGCCAGCTGACTTAACTAGCTAGCTACCTAGCTAGCCAGATGGCTAGCTACTTGAATTAACTAGCTGACTTAATCAGCTAGCCAGCAGGCTAGCCAGCTGTCTCAACTATGTGACATAACTCGTTAGCCAGATGGCTAGGCAGCTGACTTAACTAGCTGACATCACTAGCTAGCCAGGTGGCTAGCCAGCTGACTTAACTAGTTAGCTGGCTTGTCAGCTGAATTAACTACCTAGTTAACCAACTGACAAATGAGCTGACTTAACTAGGTGACTTATCTAGCATGCCAGCTGGCTAGCCAGGTGACTTGACTAGCTACATACCCAACTAGGTAGCTGGCTACCCAGGTGACTTAACTAGCTGACTTAAATACCTAGCCAACTGACTTAACTCGCTGACTTAACTAGTTAGCTACCCACATAACCAGCTGACATTAATAGCTGAAATAATTAGCTTTCTACATAGCTAGCTATTTAGCTAGCTAGCCGACTTAACCAGCTGACTTAACTAGCTAGCTAGCTGATATAAACAGCTGACAACTAGCTAGATACCTAGCTCCCCAGTTGACTTAACTAGCTGAAATAACTAGATAGCCGGCTGTATAGCAATCTGACTTGACTAGCTTTTTAATTAGCTAGCAAACCGGCTGGCCAACTGACTTAATGAGGTGACTTAACTAGCTAGCCAGCTGGTTTTCAGGTGATTTAACTAGGTGCTTAACGAGCTAGGCAGCTGGCCAGCCATGTGACTAGACTAGCTGACTTATCTAGTTAACCAGCTGGCTAGCCAGCTGACTTAACTAGCTCTCTACCTCTAGCTATCTGGATGGCCTGATGACTTGACTAGCTGACTTAATTTGCTGTACAGCTGGCTAGCCAACAGACTTAACTAGTTCACTAACTAGCTAGCCAGCTGGCAAGTTAGCTGAATTAACTAGCTGTCTTAAATAACTGGCCTGGTTTCTAGCCAGTTGAATTAACTAGCTTGCTACTTAGTCAGCCAACTGGTAATCCAGGTGAATTAACTGGTGTATTATCTAGCTAGCCAGCTGTCTAGCCAGCTGAATTAACTAACAAGTTACCTAGCTAGCCAGCTGGCTAGTCAGCTGATTTAACTATGTGACTTAATTAGACGACCATCTGGCTATACAGCTGATATAACTAACTAACTAACTAGCTAGCAAGCTGGCTAGCCATCTGACTTAACTAGCTGACTTAACTACCTAACCAACTGGTTAGCCAGCGGATTTGATTGCCTAACTACCTTGCTAGCCAGCATGCTAGCCAGCTGACTTAACTAGCTGACTTA
>NW_007176856.1:0-755 GCF_000164805.1 Carlito syrichta
CAACCTCTAGAGTGCCAATTTTTTTCTAAGAAACATGAAAACTCAATTATATATCTAAAGAAAGTCCAAAATTCCTCAAAATAAATCCTACAATTAAATTAAATCTAACATCTAGTCAAAAATCGCCTGACTTTCAAAAAATCAGACACATATGATCTATAGAGAGGAGAAAAATCAATAAACAGCTTTAGAAATTATAGAGAAAAATTGGAACTAGTAGATAATGCTAGCAGATAATTTTCTTTCTCATTGGTCTCTTATGCTTTCACATATCTTGTGAGCAAGACACACTGGTTTTTGTTATGTTTTCAAGAATGTTTCTACAGAGAACAGCTTTGGTGATACAGACTTTTCCTCCATAAGTAGCAAATAATAAGTCTGTTTACAGCTTTAAAATAAAGAGACAGTGTCTCCCTCCAGAGCAAAATGCAGAAATCCTGAATGTCTGGTAAATTTTTAAAAATGTCTCACGCTAGGGCAGAGCAGATGGGCTTACTGTCCATTACAAGAGATTCAAGTTTTCTAATTCAAAGTTTATCTCCTGTGGATCAACATATTTTGTGTTTTATACACAGGGTCTCATTTTGTTGCCCAGGCTGGCTTGCAGACGTGGTTTCATTCTCGATTCTTGGGCTCAATGATCCTCCTTTCTCATCTTCCTGACAGCTAGAGGTGCCAGTGTGTTCCAGGCATGGGATCTTGCTATGCTTATCAGCTGGTCTCAAACTTTTGGCCTCCAACAATTCTCCTAGATA
>NW_007176857.1:0-797 GCF_000164805.1 Carlito syrichta
CTAGTAGATAATGCTAGCAGACAATTTTCTTTCTCATTGGTCTCTTATGCTTTCACATATCTTGTGAGCAAGACACACTGGTTTTTGTTATGTTTTCAAGAATGTTTCTACAGAGAACAGCTTTGGTGATACAGACTTTTCCTCCATAAGTAGCAAATAATAAGTCTGTTTACAGCTTTAAAATAAAGAGACAGTGTCTCCCTCCAGAGCAAAATGCAGAAATCCTGAATGTCTGGTAAATTTTTAAAAATGTCTCACGCTAGGGCAGAGCAGATGGGCTTACTGTCCATTACAAGAGATTCAAGTTTTCTGATTCAAGGTTTATCTCCTGTGGATCAACATATTTTGTGTTTTATACACAGGGTCTCATTTTGTTGCCCAGGCTGGCTTGCAGACGTGGTTTCATTCTCGATTCTTGGGCTCAATGATCCTCCTTTTTCATCTTCCTGAACAGCTAGAGGTGCCAGTGTGTTCCAGGCATGGGATCTTGCTATGCTTATCAGGCTGGTCTCAAACTTTTGGCCTCCAACAATTCTCCTAGATAAGACTCCCACAATATTGGTGTTGTGGGCATAAGTCACTGAATCCAACCTGTATCATATGATAAAATAGTACTCAGCAGTTAAGGAAAAAAGGAACTAATAATGCTCATCACAACATAAATTATTCTTCTTCTTTTTTTTTTATTTTTTGAGTTAGATTCTCACTCTGTCACCCAGACTGGATGCACTCAGTCATCAGAGTCTTGACCTTTTGGGTCCAGCATTCTTTCCGCCTCCCCATTCCAAGTAACTAGA
>NW_007176858.1:0-652 GCF_000164805.1 Carlito syrichta
CTCAGATCTCTCTCTCTCTCTCTCTCTCTCTCTCTCTCTCTCTCTCTCCCCCTATGTGTACATAAGAGACATACACTAGATCTTCACAGGGGCTCAATCTTAATAGTGCCATATAGGAAGTTGCCCCAATACCCTTCAGAAGTAGAATGGTGTCATGTTTTCAAAATATAGCAGAAAATTGCAATTCCCTCCATTGAGAGGTGAGACTTATGGGCCATTGTGGTAAGTATGGGATGACTGGTGACTTCTTTTTTTTTTTTTTTTTTTTTTTAATTGGAGTCTTACTCTGTCGTCCAGACTGGAGTGCAGTGGCTGCTCCCGGCCACCACAGCCTCGACCTGCTGGGCTCCGGCGATCTTTCCACCTCAGCCTTCCAATTAGCCGGAATTACAGGCATGCGCTACCACACCAGGCTGATTTTTTAATTTATTGTAGAGATGAGGTCTCGCTGCCAAGGCAGGTCTCAAACCCGCGGGCTCAGGCAATCCACTCACCTCAGCCTCCCAAAGGCGCGGGATTACAGGCAGAGCCACCGAGCCCGGTGCACTAGTGACTTTTAAACTAATACATGTGGGAAAGTGTGTCATCTAAGGCTGCGTCATAAAGAGCAAGAGCTAATGTGTATGAAATCTAATGCTAATGTGTATTGAGT
>NW_007176859.1:0-1294 GCF_000164805.1 Carlito syrichta
ATTTTTTATTCCACTGTGGTCCAAGAAGGTGCATGGTAGAATTCTGTCCTTTTAAATTTGCTTATACTTGATTTGTGTCCAATTATGTGGTCGATCTTAGAATATGTTCCATGTGGTGATGAGTAGAATGTGTATTCTGTGGTCTTTGGATGGAGTGTTCTATAGGTATCAATTAAGTCCATTTGGTCCAGAGTCTCATTGAGGTTCCAGATCTCCTTGCTGATTTTTTGTCCTGATGATCTGTCTAAGGTTGTGAGTGGTGTATTAAAGTCCCCAGTTATTATGGTGTTAGAGTCAATGTCTTTCTTTAGTTTTCCTATAAGTTGCTTTATGAATGTTGGTGCACCTATGTTGGGTGCATATATGTTTAGGATAGATATTTCTTGTTGATGGAGTGAACCTTTTATCATTATGTTGTGGCCCTCTGTACCTTTTTTAATTTTTGATAGCTTAAATGGTATTTTGTCTGAAATTAGGATTGCGACTCCTCCTTTCTTTTGTGTTCCATTCGCCTGAAAATTTGTTTCCCATGCTCTTACTTTGAGTCTGTGTATGTCCTTTCTAGTGAGATGGGTCTCTTGAAGGCAGTATATTGTTGCCTGGTGATATTTTATCCATTTTGTCATTCTATGTCTTTTCAGTGGTGCATTTAGTCCATTCACATTCAGACTAATTATTGAAATGTGAGAGTTCATCCCTATCATGGAGTTCTTATTGAGATGTTGTTCTTCCACTTGGTTTTTTCTTTTTTCTTTTTTTTGGTCTTTCTTTTGGTTTTGGGGTTGGTTCGTGTATATTTTATTCTTCTCCCTGTACTCTTGTGAATAACATTGTTCTTTTTTCCTTTTCTTCTGTGTTTAGTACTTTCTTAGTGTTTCACGTAGAGATGGTTTTGTGGCTGCATAAGTTCTTAAGGATTGGATATCTGGGAAAGATTTTAATTCTCCCTCACTGATGAAGCTTAGCTTGGCTGGGTAGGTTATTCTTGGTTGAAATTGTTTATCCTTTAGGACTTTGAAGATAGGGCTCCAAGCTCTCCTAGCCTGCAGGGTTTCTGCGAATAAATCTGCTGTTATTCTGATTGGTCTACCATGGTGGGTGATCTGGCCTTTTTCTCTTGCTGCCTTTAATATTTTTTCTTTTGTGCCTACTTTATTTAACGAATTATTATGTGTCTAGGAGTTGATCTTCTCATTTGTTGTCTTGCGGGGCTCTCAGAATCTCTTGTGTTTGAATTTTTGTATCATGATTAGATAAGGGAAATTTTCTTGAATGATCTCGTGGAAGTTTGTTC
>NW_007176860.1:0-790 GCF_000164805.1 Carlito syrichta
TTTGGGGTGGTCGTGTATATTTTATCTCTCCCTGTACTCTGTGAAGAACGTTGTTCTTTTTTCCTTTTCTTCTGTGTTTAGTACTTTCTTAAGTGTTTCACGTAGAGATGGTTTTGTGGCTGCATAAGTTCTTAGGAATTGGATATCTGGGAAAGATTTTAATTCTCCCTCACTGATGAAGCTTAGCTTGGCTGGGTAGGTTATTCTTGGTTGAAATTGTTTATCCTTTAGGACTTTAAAGATAGGGCTCCAAGCTCTCCTAGCCTGCAGGGTTTCTGCAGATAAATCTGCTGTTATTCTGATTGGTCTACCATGGTGGGTGATCTGGCCTTTTTCTCTTGCTGCCTTTAATATTTTTTCTTTTGTGCCTACTTTATTTAGGCGAATTATTATGTGTCTAGGAGTTGATCTTCTCATTTGTTGTCTTGCGGGGCTCTCTGAATCTCTTGTGTTTGAATTTTTGTATCACTGATTAGATAAGGGAAATTTTCTTGAATGATCTCGTGGAAAGTTTGTTCCAATGTGGTCTCTGTTTCTCTTTCTGCCTCGGGGAGTCTGATTATTCTTAGGTTAGGCCCCTTGAGATAGTCACTTATCTCTTGAAGGTTTTGTTCTGTCTTTTTTAGCTTATTTTCTGTGTTTTTAAGAGTTTGGGTTATTTCTATATTTTGGTCCTCAAGCTCTGAGATTCTTTCTTCTGCTTGGGTAATTCTGCTTTCCATGATTATCAATTTGTTATTTATTTCATTCACAGTATTCTTTATTACTGTTATCTCAGATATCAGCTCCT
>NW_007176861.1:0-838 GCF_000164805.1 Carlito syrichta
TTTGTTTACTTTTAATTCACTATTAAATTGTTCCTTTTCAGTACATAATCTTACAAAAAGGGAAAAGGGTTTTTAAACCATGGGAGGAAGGAGACAGGTCAGAAAGAAGAAGAGAAAGCATATACCTATGTTGCTTTTCTTTTCCTTGAAGTGGATTCACCCCATCTCCACATTTGTACAGGGTAGATTGAAATAAATTGATCTTATCTGGCACAGATTGCCACACTTTTCATGTATATTATTGTATATAGTTTTATCTGAATCTAATATATACTTTGCAAATTTGACTTTCAAATTCTGGTTTTCCAATACATTGGCTGTCCACCATTTAAGGGAATGAAACATACATAATTAATAACTAACAGGGTTTGGTAATATGGTATTAAGGCCATCATTCCAGGCCAGTAAATAACTGTTCAAACTTCCCTGTACCTTGCACCCTGGTCTGAAAACAACTGATTGAGCACAACAAATTGATGAACTATTCTCCAGCCCACAGGTAACTTGACATCTTCATTTCATTCTGCCCATTGCTCTTTTCTTTTTCTTTTTCTTTTTTTTTTGAGTTGGAGTCTCACTCTGTCACCCAGACTGGAATGCAGTGGCTGCTCCCAGCCACCGCAACCTTGACCTGCTGGGCTCCAGAGATCCTTCCGCTGCAACCTTCCAAGTAACTGGAACTACAGGCATGTGCTACCACACCCAGCTAATTTTTTTATTTATTGTAGACATGAGGTCTCACCAAGTTGCCCAAGCGGGTCTTGATCCCACGGGCTCAGGCAATCCACTCACCTCAGCCTCCAAAGCACAGGATTACAGGCTGAGCCACCGAACCCAG
>NW_007176862.1:0-774 GCF_000164805.1 Carlito syrichta
CCACTCTGTCACCCAGACTGGAATGCACTGGCTGCTCCCAGCCACCGCAACCTCGACCTGCTGGGCTCCAGAGATCCTTCCGCTGCAACCTTCCAAGTAACTGGAACTACAGGCATGTGCTACCACACCCAGCTAATTTTTTTATTTATTGTAGAGATGAGGTCTCACCAAGTTGCCCAAGCGGGTCTTGATCCCACGGGCTCAGGCAATCCACTCACCTCAGCCTCCCAAAGCACAGGATTACAGGCTGAGCCACCGAACCCAGCTCGCTCTTTTCTAATGTTATATGTGTGTGTGATCTACAAACTCCAATTTTGTAACACATTGGAGATTTGTTATTGGAAATTGCATCCTTCAGTAACAGCCTCCTGCTTCCTTTTCTGGTCGTGGTCCTTCCTCGGCACTTGCTCCATGACACCTTGGTGACTGTCAGTCTGGTATGGCTCCAGGTCCTTCCTTTCCTGGACACTGCTTTCAAGAGCAGACTTCACTGGATCAGGCTTAGCTTCTAGATTTCACACCCTCTTCTGTGTACCGGTCTCAAAGAGCTCAATGGAACTCATGCTGGCACAAGAACAAAGAATACAACATATTGAAGTTCAAGTGTCTCCATTATTATCTTATGGTATTCTGCAATAGAACTTCAGCTGACGTTTGAACTCCTATGTAGGTTAATTAACCAATACAGAGTCTCAAATCTCTTGACAATGGGGTCTTTGACCCACTGTGGTTTGAAGAAATAGGGAGGAACAGCAAGAAAGCAAAATGGGAAGC
>NW_007176863.1:0-908 GCF_000164805.1 Carlito syrichta
CAGAGTCTCAATCTCTTGACAATGGGGTCTTTGACCCACTGTGGTTTGAAGAAATAGGGAGGAACAGCAAGAAAGCAAAATGGGAAAGCTTGACAGGATTGACCTTCTTTTAAATTATGGGAAATAATGAGGAAGATATATTTGAAAGCATTAGAACACTTAACTGAGATAAAAAGCCTTCTTTACTTATTTTCACTATACCAACTTTGGATTTTCCCACTGATTTCCTACCAGTGGTGTCATTAGGCTTTACTTCGCTCTGTGTCTTGCGATCATAGGATGACCTTGTGTCATTGTTCCTTGTATCATCATGCACAACATTTCTCCTTTATGCTTATCATTCTAGTTATGAAAAGAGAATCTGTTGTTTTAAGATGACTATAATAGAATTGCATATGAAGTGGACTCATGGCTGACACTAAAGCATAGTAGAAGAGACTTGGGAAATTTAACCAACACACGTGTCTACTCTCACATAGCACACACATTATCAGAAGGCTGGTATTGCTCTGACCTCATAATTACATCCTTCAGTAACAGCCTCCTGCTTCCTTTTCTGGTCGTGGTCCTTCCTTGGCACTTGCTCCATGACACCTTGGTGACTGTCAGTCTGGTATGGCTCCAGGTCCCTCCTTTCCTGGGCACTGCCCTCAAGAGCAGACTTCACTGAAGTCTGAAATGTCACACCAACCTATCTCCTAGGAGTTGAGTTGAGTGGCTCATTGACAAGCCCACGTGGCTTTTCCTGCCTCTGTGCTGTATGGTACTCTGAGAATTTCCAACAAAAAAGATGAAGCCAAAAAGACAAAAGAGACCAATTACCTCTTTAATAAAGTCTACTCCCAAGACTTGCAATTGCCTTTCCATTCCAAAAATAAAAAGTGACTTGTCTCATCTTTGCTCATCAG
>NW_007176864.1:0-766 GCF_000164805.1 Carlito syrichta
ATCAGGTTGTTAGCTAATTAACTAACGGGTTAAGTCAGGTGGTTGAGGCAGCTTGCCAGCTAGTTAGTAAATGGGTTGAGTCAGCTGATTGAGTAGGTTGCCTAGTTAGTTAGCTAATGAGTTAAGTCAGCTGTATGGTCAGCTAGCTAGATAGATAGCTAACCAGTTAACTCAGCTGGATGAGTCAGCAAGCCAGCTCATTAGCTATCGAGATAAGACAGATGATAAAGTCACCTAGCTAGCACGTTAGATAATGATTATGCTAACTAGTTATCTATCTGGTTAAGTCAGTTAACTAGCAAGGAAGCTTATTAATTAAGTCAAGTTGTTAACTAGGTAGTTCACTAGTTAGCTAAGTCAGCTGGCTATCTAGATAGCTAGCTAGTTAGCTAACTATTTAAGTCAGCCATCTCCCTAGGAAGCTGCTAGTTAAGTCAGCTACTTAAGTCAGCTTCCTAGTCAGCTGGTTAGCTAGGTAGCAAGCTAGTTAAGTCTGTTGGCTAGCCAGCTGGCTAGTTGATTAATGCATCTAGTTAAGATAGTTGGCTAGCCAACTGCCTAGGTAGGTAGGTAGCTAGTTAAGTCAGCTAGAGAGCTATCTGGCTAGCTAGTGATGTCAGTGAGTTTAGTCAGCTGTCTAGCCAGCTGGCTACATAGGTAGCTACCTAGACAAGTCAGCATACTAGCCAGCAGGATAGTTGTTCAAGTCAGTTAATTAAGTCAGTGCTAGACTACTGTCTATGTAGATAGCTAGCAAGTTAGTGAG
>NW_007176865.1:0-853 GCF_000164805.1 Carlito syrichta
TCAGCCTCTCCCTAGGAAGCTGCTAGTTAAGTCAGCTACTTAAGTCAGCTTCCTAGTCAGCTGGTTAGCTAGGTAGCAAGCTAGTTAAGTCTGTTGGCTAGCCAGCTGGCTAGTTGATTAATGCATCTAGTTAAGATAGTTGGCTAGCCAACTGCCTAGGTAGGTAGCTAGCTAGTTAAGTCAGCTAGATAGCTATCTGGCTAGCTAGTGATGTCAGCGAGTTTAGTCAGCTGTCTAGCCAGCTGGCTACGTAGGTAGCTACCTAGACAAGTCAGCATACTAGCCAGCAGGATAGTTGTTCAAGTCAGTTAATTAAGTCAGGTGGCTAGACTACTGGCTATGTAGATAGCTAGCAAGTTAGTGAGGTGGCTAGCCAGCTTGCTAGCTTAAGTCAGCTACATAAGTCAGCTGGCTAGCCTGCTGGCTAGATAGGTATCCAGCTAGCTAAGTCAGCTGACTAGCCAGCTGACTAGCTGGTTAAGTCAGCTAGTTAGGTGAGCTGACAACCAGCTGGCAAGCAAGTTAAGTCAGCTAGACAAGTCAGGTTGCAAACAACTGGCTAGCTAGTTATTTCAGGTAGTTAATTCAGCTGGCTAGCTAGGAAGCTAGCTATATTTGTTAGCTAGTTATTGTAGCTAAGTAGCTAGTTAAGTCAACTACTTAAGTCAGCTGGCTAGCTAGCTAGATAGCTAGCTAATTAAGCCAGTTAGATAAGCCAGATGGCTAGCTAGATAGCTAGCTGACTAAGTCAGCTAGTGAAGTCAGCGTGCTTGCTAGTTAAGTCAGTGAGTTAAGTCACCTGCTAGCCAGCTGCCTAGCTGGGTAGCTACCTAGTTGAGTCAGCTCGCTAGCC
>NW_007176866.1:0-802 GCF_000164805.1 Carlito syrichta
GCTGGCTAGCCAACTCTCTTAATGAGATAAATTAACTAGCTAGCCAGCTGGTTGGCAGGCTGATTAATCAACTAGCTGATTAACGTGCTAGGCAGCGGCCAGCTGTCTGACTAAACTAGCTAGCTTAACTAGTTATACAGCTGGTTAGCCAGTTGCCTTAACTAGCTCTCTAGTTCTCTATCCATCTGGATATTCAGCTTTCTTAACTAGCTGATGTAATTAGCTAGCCAGCTGGCTAGCCAACAGATTTAACTAGGTCACTAGGTAGCTAGCGAGCTGGCTACCCAGCTGACTTAACTAGTTGTTTTAACTAGCTGGCCTGCTTTCTAGCCAGTTGAATTAAATAGCTTGCTACATACCTAGCCAGCTGGCTATCCAGTTGAATTAACTAGGAGATTTACCTTGATAGCAAGCTGTCAAGCGAGCTGACTTAATTAGCCAGCAGCCTAGCTAGCCAACTGGCTAGTTAGCTGAATTAACTTGGTCATTTAACTAACTAGTCAGCAGAATAGACAGCTGATATAACTAGCTAGCTATCTAGCTGGCAGGCTGACATGCCAGCTCCCTAAACTAGCTGAACTAACAAGCTTGCCAGCTGGCTAGCCAGCTGACTCCAGGCCTAGCTACCTACCTAACCAGCAGGCTAGCCAGCTGACTTATCTAGCTGACTAAATGAAGTAGCCAGCTGGCTAGCCAGCAGATATTACTAGCTAGCTGTCTAGGTAGACAGGTGAATAGCTAGCTGACTTATCTAGCTGACATAGCTAGACACCTGAATGCTAGCCAACCAACTAACTAGCTA
>NW_007176867.1:0-1235 GCF_000164805.1 Carlito syrichta
CAACCCTACTAGACAGCTTGCTATCCAGCTGACTTAACTAACTGACTCATTAGCTAGCCAGCTGACTTATCTAGATAACTTGACTAACTAGCTACCTAGCTAGCCAGATGTCTTAATTAGCTTACATAAAAAGCTAGCTACCTAGCTAGCCAGCTGCCTGTTCAGCAGACTTAACTAGCTGACTTAACCAGCTAGCCAGTTGGAAGTCCAGCTGACTTAATTAGCTAGCCAGCTGAATGGCCAGCTGAATTAACTATCTGACTTTACCAGCTAGTCAACTGGCTATACAGCTCACTGAACTAGGTAGCTATCTAGCTAGCCAGCTGGTAAGCCAACTGAATTAACCAGCTGACTTAACTAGCTATCTCGCTTGCCAGCCAACTGACTTAACTAGCTTGCTACATAGCTAGCCATCTGGTCAGCCATCAGACTTAGCTAGTTGCATTAACCTGCTAGTGAGCTTGCTAACCAGCTACCTCCACTAGATGACTTAACTGGTGAGCAAGCTGGCTAGTCAACTGACTTAGCAAAGTATCTACCTAACTAGTTAGCTGGCTAGACAGCTAAATTAACTGCTTAATTATTTAGCTAGCCAACTGGCTAACCAACTGAGTTAACAATCTCGCTGCCTAGCTAGTCATCTGGCTAGCCACCTGACTTAACTAGCTGACATAAATAGCTGCCCTGATAGCTAGTCAGTTGAATTAACTAGATTGTTAATAGCTAGCCAGCGGGCTAGTCAGCTGACTTAACTATGTGACTTAATTAACTAGCCAGCAAGCTATACTGCTATCCTAAATATCTAGTTACTGAGCTAGTCAACTGTCAGGGCAGCTGACTTAACTAGGTGACATAACTAGCTAGCCAGCTGACTAGAAGGTTGACATAACTGCCTAGCTACCTAGCTAGCCAACTGGATAGCCAGCTGACTTAACTAGCTAGCTTACTACGTAGCCCGCTCCTTTGCCAGCTGACTTAGCTACCTAGCTACCTAGGTAATAAGCTGGCTACTGAGCTGACTTAACTAGGTTGTTTAACTAGGTAGATAACTGGCAAGTCAACTGACTTAAATAGCTAGATACCCAGCTAGGCATCTGGCTAGCCAGCTGACAACTCACTGACTTAAGCTAGTCACCTGACTTAACTAGCTGACTTAACCAGCTAACTACCTATCTAGCAGTTGGCATAGCTACCTGGATTAACTAGCTAGCTATATAGCTAGCTATCTAGCTAGC
>NW_007176868.1:0-861 GCF_000164805.1 Carlito syrichta
CAGTTAACAATCTCGCTGCCTAGCTAGTCATCTGGCTAGCCACCTGACTTAACTAGCTGACATAAATAGCTGCCCTGATAGCTAGTCAGTTGAATTAACTAGATTGTTAATAGCTAGCCAGCGGGCTAGTCAGCTGACTTAACTATGTGACTTAATTAACTAGCCAGCAAGCTATACTGCTATCCTAAATATCTAGTTACTGAGCTAGTCAACTGTCAGGGCAGCTGACTTAACTAGGTGACATAACTAGCTAGCCAGCTGACTAGAAGGCTGACATAACTGCCTAGCTACCTAGCTAGCCAGCTGGATAGCCAGCTGACTTAACTAGCTAGCTTACTACGTAGCCCGCTCCTTTGCCAGCTGACTTAGCTACCTAGCTACCTAGGTAATCAGCTGGCTACTGAGCTGACTTAACTAGGTTGTTTAACTAGCTAGATAACTGGCAAGTCAGCTGACTTAAATAGCTAGATACCCAGCTAGGCATCTGGCTAGCCAGCTGACAACTCACTGACTTAAGCTAGTCACCTGACTTAACTAGCTGACTTAACCAGCTAACTACCTATCTAGGCAGTTGGCATAGCTACCTGGCTTAACTAGCTAGCTATATAGCTAGCTATCTAGCTAGCCAGCTGACTTATCTAGCTGAATTAAATAGCTAAATAGCTGACATGAATAGCTGACTTATATAGCTAGCTTCCTAGTTAGCCAGCTGACTTAACTAGCTGAAATAACTAGCTAGCCTGATGACTAGCAATCGGACTTAACTAACTTTTTACCTAGCTAAAAAGCTGGATAGCCAACTGACTTAATGAGCTGACTTAACTAGCTAGCCAGCTGGTTGCCAGGTGACTTAACTAGCTG
>NW_007176869.1:0-752 GCF_000164805.1 Carlito syrichta
CCCAGCTAGGCATCTGGCTAGCCAGCTGACAACTCACTGACTTAAGCTAGTCACCTGACTTAACTAGCTGACTTAACCCGCTAGCTACCTATCTAGGCAGTTGACATAGCTACTGGCTTAACTAGCTAGCTATATAGCTAGCTATCTAGCTAGCCAGCTGACTTATCTAGCTGAATTAAATAGCTAACTAACTGACATGAATAGCTGACTTATATAGCTAGCTTCCTAGTTAGCCAGCTGACTTAACTAGCTGAAATAACTAGCTAACCTAATGACTAGCAATCGGACTTAACTAACTTTTTACCTAGCTAAAAAGCTGGATAGCCAACTGACTTAATGAGCTGATTTAACTAGCTAGCCAGCTGGTTTCCAGGTGACTTAACTAGCTGATTTAACCAGCAAGTCAGCTGACTAGAGAGCTGCCTTCAATAGCTGGCTACTTATCTAGTCACCTGGCTAGCCAGCTGACTTACCTAGCTGATTTAAGCAAGCAAGCTGGCTAGACAGCTCACTTAACTAGCTAGTTGCCTACCTAGCCAGCAGGCAAGATTGCTTACTTAACTTCATTAATTGAACAGTTAGCCTGCTGGCTTACAAGCTGACATATCTAGTTAGCTACCTACCTAGCCAGCTGGCTAGACAACTGACTAAGCTAGCTGACTTATTCAGCTACCCAGTTGGCAAGCCAGATGACTTAACTCACTGACATCACTAGCTATCCAGGTAGCTAATCTAGCTGACTTAACTAGCTA
>NW_007176870.1:0-936 GCF_000164805.1 Carlito syrichta
TCTGTCGGCCAGGCTGGAGTGCAGTGGCATGCTCACAGCCACTGCCGCCTCAATCTGCTGGGCTCAGGTAATTCTTCTGTCTCAATTTTCTCATCTTTCAAAAGGGGCTAATACTACGTATTTCATAAGGTTGCTTTGTGATTAGCAAGATAATACACGTAAAGTCCTTGGTACATAGCAGACTCTTAATAAACGCAAGCAATGATTATTATAAACTGAGTAAGCTGGAGCTAGGCTCTGTACTTTTGACCCACAGCTACATACAATCTATAATTTCTATTACATATCCATTAACAGATGTTTACTGGGCACTCCTCATGTGCCCACTAGACACTGGAAGTACGATGATGAACAAGCCGGTCATTGTTTTTACAAGGGACCTTAAAGTCCGAGGGGCAGAGGGACACAGAGGCGTCAGAACACAGTGTGAGGACAGACAGGAGAGGACATGCCTCCAACAGCCCAGACTCCTGGGCAATGCATAGACAGAACAGGCATTCCGAGGAGAAGTGAGTTGGGACCACTCGAATGGCTTCATCAGCCTGGGCAACATAGCGAGACCCTGTCTCTACAAAGCATTTAAAAATTAGTGGGGTGTTGTGCACAAGCCTGTTGTCCTAGCTACTCAGGAGGCTGAGGCAGGATTGCTTGAGCCCAGGAGGTGGAGGCTACAGTGAGCCATGATCGTGCCACTATGCTCCAGCCTGGGAATCAGAGTGAGATGCTGTTTCAAAAAAAAAAAAAAAAAAAAAAAGGCTCCTGAATGTAGATAGAATATAATAAATAAGTGAACAGATATAGATAATGAGAGGGCTCAAGTAGCGACTGAGACCTGGCATTCTTTACAGAGTGGTTCTGCCTTATCTTCAGAGCTTGTTGGCTACAAATGAGATCTGTTAGCAAACTTCATTAACACAACTGTATTATCACGGAATA
>NW_007176871.1:0-945 GCF_000164805.1 Carlito syrichta
GACTGGACTACGTGGAAGCAGAGATCTCTATCTGTTGTAGTGATCTCAACACTATTGAAGTTTTGAGCTAGATAAGTCTTTGTTGTGGGAGATTGTCCTGTGTGTTATATGGGGCTTAGCAGCATTCCTGGCCTCTATCCACCCTGAGTCATGACAATGAAAAGTGACTTCAGATATTGCCAAATGTTCCCTGGCAGTCAAAGTTGCCCCTAGTTGAGAACTTCAATTTAGGAAGGTAGGCATATGGATTTCAGATGACCACCAAACTCCTCAACCACTTATGGCCAATCTATGGAAGCTTTTTGATGAGCTCTTCCTAGAGAAAGCTAAAGTTTTGACTAAAGTTTCTATTTTTATGGGATAAGGTGAGAATGTACAGAGGTAGAAGGAGTGATATAAGAAGAAGAGGTTTCTATGAGACATTAATGCACTATCTTTTCACAGAATATTGAAGTGTAGTTTATCAATTTCTTTTCAAATTGTTCAGGTAGGCTCATCTTTCCAAATGAATTTGTTGAACAATTTAGATTTAAAACTCTATGCTATTTGTTTAAAGGATCAGATAAATATGGCAAACAAAATGGCAGTTTCTATTATAATTTGTAATGCTTTAGAAAACAAATAAATTTATTTCTCACCTGATTCTTACCTCAATGTGTAGAAATTTATTGAGATATATGATCAAAATGGAGTTTATGTGACACCAACTCTACTCATCATCTCATCCTTTTTTTGCTTTGTTTGTATGTTAGCCTGGTGGGTATTTACTTTTGACTTGATGATAAAACGAACAAAACAAAGCCTAAAATAGCTCTATGCCCAGCTTTCACAGTATTGTCAATTCTATTCTTAATTTCTTTATTGATTATTTTAATCTCTACTATGATTTAAATTTCAGTTATTTATTTTAATCAATTATATTTACACATCCTGTGCTGTTTTCTT
>NW_007176872.1:0-847 GCF_000164805.1 Carlito syrichta
ATTTAATTACATTTATGGTTTTACGAATGTTGAACCAGCCTTGCATCCCAGGAATGAAGCTACTTGGTCATGGTGGATGATTTTTGAGATGTATTGCTGAATCCGGTTTGCTAGGATCTTGTTGAGAATTTTAGCATCTATGTTCATCAAGGATATTGGCCTGTAGTTCTCTTTCTTTGTTGGATCTTTACCTGCTTGGGTATCAATGTGATGTTGGCTTTGTAACATGATTTGGGGAGAGTTCTATCTTTTTCAGTCGCCTGGAATACCTTCAATAGGATTGGTATCAGCTCCTCCTTAAATGTCTTGTAGAATTCTGCTGGAAAGCCATCTGGACCAGGGCTTTTTTTTTTGTAGGAAGTTTTCTTATTACGTAGTCGATTTCCTTGATTGTTATTGGTCTCTTTAGTGTCTCAATTTCTTCTTGTTCCAACCTAGGTAGGTTGTGTGATGTCAGAAAGTCCTCCATTTCCTTAAGGTTTTCAAGTTTGTTTCCATACAAGTGTACCTAGTAGTCTCTAATGATCTTTTGTATTTCTTCAGGGTCAGATGTGACTTCATCTTTTATGTTTCTGATTGTATTTATTTGGTTTTTTTCTCGTTTTTTCTTGGTCAGTCTAGCTAGGGGACCATCGATCTTGTTTATACTTTCGAAGAACCAGCTTTTTGTTTCATTGATTTTTGGTATTATCTTTTTGTCTTCTGTGTCCTGGATTTGGGCTTTTATTTTGGTGATCTGGATTCTTCTGTTGAAATTAGGGTTTTTGTGGTCTTGCTTTTCCAGCTTCTTTAGGTGGCTTGTTAGGTTGTGAATTTCTGTTCCTTCCATTTCTTCATGTGTGTTTGT
>NW_007176873.1:0-480 GCF_000164805.1 Carlito syrichta
ACTCAGCCATATGGAAGGAAAGGGGGTTACTTACTACCAAAGGATCAGCAGTAGTTAATGCTAAACTAATCTCCAATCTTCTCACCACCTCTCTACCTCCCAGCAACATTGATATTTCTCACTGCAGGTCCCACCAGCCTGACTCCTCATTCATAACTCAAGGAAACTCCAGGGCAGATAACGCAGCCCGACAAGCAGCCTTGGGGTCCATCCCCACCATGGCGGCTGTTGCCTGCCCTAGTCCAAGCCATATGCCTCCCACTAACTCATCACTGCCAACTTCCCCCTCTATCTCAGACCTTATCCCATAACTACACTCAATCTTCCATACCAATCCCTCTGCTCTAACGTCTTTCCTAAGAAACTTCTTCACCCTCGACCCCCACCATATAAAGCTTATAAAAACCATTACCTCTCAACGTTCTATCTGCCAGCGAACTAATCCCCATACCCCCTTAAAACCGGGAACCTTTCCCACAC
>NW_007176874.1:0-1392 GCF_000164805.1 Carlito syrichta
AAGAGCTACTAGGTGAGTTTTAAGGAGGAATGGCTGTTATAGGAGAATATGTAAGTATTGCCTTTATCCTGAGGAATCACACACAAATTTTGTGGAGTGGAGACTAAGGGAAGGTAGACAAATTAAAAAAACGTTAGCAGGGAGCTAAAAGTTTTTTTGAGAATTTACAACTTTCTATACATATAACCCTAAGGCTAATTTGAAGTCCCTAATGAAAAATGTTCTAAAACACAGGTAATGTCATTTTAACTCCTACTAAGAAAATCTTATAAGCAGATTAGTAGATTGAGATATCAAATTGCAATGTTTCCCTTTTAGATTTATCTTGTCTTTTTGTCTGAAAAACAATTTTGATTAAGAGTGAATGCTTGATGAATTTCTAAGTGCTTATCACTTAGAATGTTAGAAGATGTTTTGCTTGGGGAGATGAATAGACAAATCAAATGTTGATAAATTACATACAAAGATAGTCTATCGTATCATAAAGGTTCAGATGAAAATCACAAATAAAGAAACTTAGGTAAATAAAATTCAAACTATAAATAAACTTTATATACTATAGCACTTTAGCAGTGATTAGTATAATAAACTCGTTGGTTATTCATTGCACCTCTTAAATGTTTCAATACAATTTTTAATACTTAATAGGTATTCACAATGACATGATTCCTCTATTTGTTTTCCAATTATATAAAAGTGATGGTTTTCTTGCTTCTATCTTGCCCTTTATTTTGCTACTGGGGATGGATGCTTCTAAGCTTCTTTCAGGTAATATATTCTGTATCTTGTTTCTGCTGTAATTGGTCTTCTGAATACTTGAAATTTCTACTTCCATGACTCTTTTTGATGTAAAGATGCTAAATAAATGTTGTTATGCATATTCCTTTGTGTCACCCTATATTTCTAACTTTAATAAATAACCATGATACTTATTAGCACTATGGCAAAATGTTTTTAATGATCCAAATAAATTTTTGCCCCTTTACTTTTCTATTTCTATTAAAAAAATTTAAATTAAATATCTTTCTGTTTCTTCTTTTCCTACTTAAGAAAATGCTTCTTGAATTTATCAAGTATTATTGCAAAGGTAAATAAATAATGCTTATAGAAGAATACATCCTTTTACACTACCTCCTGCTAAATATTCCTTTGCAATTATATTTCCTGAAAAAGAGAACCATTTTATTTGTAAGCCACTTTTCACCAGTGCCTTACAAACCCAGTCAATTTGGAAAATATTCCTAGTATTAGAAATTAAACTTCAATTGGTTATACTGTAAATCTCTTTTATTTTTCTATGTATTACAATAATCCTCTTTCTTACTCAGCCTGTCTATAGAAGAGTGTCTTTTACGTTCAAGGATATACCTGAAATCAATTTTAGCTGGGAAC
>NW_007176875.1:0-435 GCF_000164805.1 Carlito syrichta
CACTTTAATACTACAGATCTTAACAGGTTTATAATTTGACATTATAGAAAGTATGACATATAATTATACATAATAATTATGTATAATTGTATATAGTATAAAATATATAATTATGATTGACATTTTGAAGACAAATTACCCTACTTAGATTTTTAAAAACTCAAGAAAGACACATATTAGCAAAATTGACTCAAAAATAAAGAAAACTTGAATAAACCTACAAAAAGAAAATAAATTAAACTGATAGAAATCCTCTCACAAAAAAAAAGCCCAAGACCACACTGTATTACTGGTGAATTCTTTCTTCACCATTTTTACATAAACTCTTTTAGAAAATAGAAGAGAGAACACTCCCAAACTTATTCTACAATGCTAGTATTTTTCTGATACCCAAATCAAACATAGACATTACAAAAAATAAAACTATAAATCTAT
>NW_007176876.1:0-301 GCF_000164805.1 Carlito syrichta
TTCCTTCCTTCCTTCCTTCCTTCCTTCCTTCCTTCCTTCTCTCTCTCTCTCTCTTTCTTTGAGTCAGAGTCTCATTCTGTCACCCAGCCTGGAGTGCTGGAGTGCAATGTCATGATCACAGTCCGGACCTCCTGGGCTCAGTCAATTTTTCCACCTCAGCCTTCCAAGTAGCTGGGACTCCATATGTGTACCATCATGCCCGACTAATTTTTGGATTTTTTATTTATTTACTTATTTTTTATTTTTTGAGTTGGAGTCTCACTCTGTCACCCAGACTGGAATGCAATGGCCACTCCCGGCC